>NC_079165.1:18438073-18555573 GCF_947568905.1 Ostrea edulis | reverse complement strand
AATTAGTCTATTACGGTCTTGTTATTTGTGAGTTTAGTTGCAAGTTGGTAGTTTTTATGAAATTAATTTCAGTGCGTACATGGGTGTTTAACAAAACCAGTTTCAACCCGAAGGCAGGCAGAGAGTTGCAGGATTCGAATATACGGAGGTCCATGCGGATAATGTTCTACAATATGGAAGGGCGTGGTGTAGCTCCGCAGAGGATAACCCGAGACTTGGGAGGCATCGGAACCCTGGTGTATTGTCAGGAGTTGACGATAGCTCGTGCAAGGCTTGCATGGTGGTGGATTGTTTTCCGTTCTGGGCGTGATTATCGCAAGCTGGCGGGAAACCGGAACAGTGTCTTCAGAATGCAGATTAGTTACATTATAAAGTTAAAGTACTTTAACTCGAAATTTAGAAACAAAACCAAAGAATATTATATCACAGAAAAGGAGAATGGAATATGTGGAATTTTTTCTAAATTATACTACTTTTGAATATTATTTTAACTTGAAAAGTTACTACCCGTACATTTGCTTTACATCTGATACGTACTATCGAACTTTTCAAAAGAACTGTTTACAACGTATCAGATATCTATATTGTCAATTGCTTATTCATGTAAATTTGTGTTGAGAGTGAAAGGAGTGTGCATATTTTCTTTTTATATTTATTTAATAAATGTTATTGTTTATTCTACAACTTATCGTTAGTCTTTGCTCAATCTGACAAAATCCAAAAAGAACTCATTACACTTATCTTATACAATCTAATTAAAATTATATGTTAGATCCGCTCGCGTACTCGCATACATAATGCGAGTATGCAGCGAATCTAACACCCTCAAGAGTTAGGACCAATACAATTCTGACATTGTCATATTCACTTAATGTAGAGTTATTGTTATACTATGTCGATCACTTCCATTTTATTGCCAGAATCTATGCTATAGATATATATGTATGACACTCTGAAACATATCAAACAAATAATTACAATCATATACATCAAAGTGTTACTTATTTACACAAATTACTTCTTTAAAATATGTTACCCTGATATTATAAAAGCTTAAAACACTGATACTATATGATATTTCTATAATGACTATACAGACATTATTCATTAATCATAGAATATATCATGAACACCATCATACCATTCTATGGGAATAAGTGATGTGGCAATAATCCCTCATTTAACAAAACATGTCCATGGAGATTGACTGTAAATTATGTAAATTATAAACTTGCATCATAAAAATAATAAGCATGTATTTAATGATATACCAAACCTGTGAAACGCATAAATTTAACTATTACAAGCTAACTAATTTATGCCTCACAGAATATAATTCTCACTGTGCAAGTGCTATGGAATTAAATCTACCAAATTATTAAGTTTACTGCTAATTAGAAATAATAAAGTTAGAAAATAGCTTACTTTGTGAAAGAAATGATCAGTCAACAGTCAAATGTGTGTCATATATTTTCACCAACTTCTCTATAAACCGACTAGACAAAGAATGATTGAACACCACCAAAAACTTTTGGAAGGAAAAAGAACTGACCAATAAAACACCAGCTAACAACACTAAAACCAATAGGAACTTAGAACACCTTCAAACCTATCTACAAAAGTTTGATTAATGACCTAAGGTAAAATTCAATAAATCAAAATAGGTACTGCCTGTTCTACTTGGGTGAGCAAAAAACACATCGAATGTAGTGTTATTCAGGTAATGTTTAATTTGAAATCTATATATACACATTTGTGTAGATTTATTAATTTAAATCAATTAATAAACACTATTACCGGTACATGTGCACCAGGGTTGTAATAAGTTGAAAATCTGTGCTTGTCTTATTTATATTCTATATGACATAACTCTACAATACGTCACTTCATTGTCCTTAGTTATGCTACTTTGATCTGTATCGACACTTATTTCATATAAACGTGTGTTACTTATTTATTACTACTCAATCCCAGCTCTCCCCCCCCCCCTTTTTTCCCCCTTTTCTCTGTATTTTAAAAGGTAATAATTGGTATATGACTTATTATTATACTTAGAACTTTCATTCATCTCTCACTTGTAACATAATGAAAGCTAGATTGATATGTAAGCCTTTTGGCTTGTTTCTCATTCTTTTAAATTTAAAATACATAGTTTGTAAACATTAATATCAACTGATTTCTGAATGAAATGTTGTTTAAAACACTGATACATACATTGTTTCCACCACGAGCCCCGGCGCCGATACACGAAGTAACAAAATACTATACCGGTGTGTTATATTACACTTGTATTTCTTAATTACGAGATTGTTTTTCGTAATTTCGACATATTTAACACGTAATAACGAGATTTCTGGAATTACGAGACAGAAAATATTGTGATGATACTAATCGGCTTTCGTATGTCCGTGATAAGACAGTCGGAAATATCCCTATATCCTTAATACTATGTAATGGCACTTAAAATGGTATTTACATCGTACCAATTTTCAAAAAAAAATTAAACTCACGGTCCATACCTAAAATTAATTCTAATTTCCTTCAAAAAGGGTTGGCAACCAGTAACACGAACACTGTATCTTTAAACACCTTTAAAGAGCGACTTGTCGTTCACCGAACATCGTATTAACGTATTAAATTCCCTTTCTTGTGGCCTCTAGGTTTAAATTTTCTTCCGGGTTTAGATCATTGTCAGTTTTGAAATGCACTCTGTCAGAATTTCCTATTGTCTGAGAATATAACTCGTAGGAAAAGTATCATAATACAATAATATTTCAACTGGACTAAGTCAGAAGCTCACCATTACCACGATTGTTTACAGAGGTAAGTAACTTACTTTTTCTTTCTCTCTCTAGACTCTCTCTCTTTCTCACTCTCTCGTATCATTAAAACTACTTTATTCTTTACATATTATAACTTCAAGAAATGGCAGCAGCTTTTGACAAGTACAAAAATTTCATTTAGAATTTTTAATGTTACTTAAACTATAAGCCTAATTGCATTGCATTCTCTAATTGGTTAACCGTTTCACGACATCTACGTAATAGATAGGCCGACACTTAAGATATAAATAGGTCACACGGAGAAGGGAATTCCGGAATATAGATATACCGATAGAGAACAATTTATAGTTTACGGAAATATGAATTTGTTATCGGTTTTGGGAAAACTGAATAGAGTTCATGGTTATGTTTTGTGTGTATTCAAAGTTTATCTCTTTTGAATAGGTGCACTGTGCACTAGCTGCAGAACATTAGCTCTTTGGAAAAAAAATATTGGGACGGACCTGATCTGATCAGAGGGCTACAGTTCTGCAGCTAAATGTGCACTAGATACGCTGCACCTATTGTCTGGGATAATGTGAAAAAATAACTACACCATGTACTTGAATAAAACATTACTTTTTCATAGAAATTCTTCTATTTTATGCTGGTTGTGAGAAAGTTGAAATATAGAAGCAGCATAAAGTGATATCTTTAAAATTAGGATATTGATATATTTTCATCAATCCTGGTCATGCCTATCATGTAAATGCCTGTTAGATATATATTGTGTGATGCTTTTCAAGACATGTAGTATGGACCTTAAAGGCTTTTTTAAAATTCCTATTTCTTATCATACGAAAAATCCATTATATGCCCAAGTTAATAGATAATCCAAAGACTATGATGTAATACGATGATGTGGTCTTCAGCAATGTCAGAATGAACTTGCATTGTTGACCCGGAAGTTTTATATGTATAAATGCGCATGCTTCCACAGGACATGCAAGTTATCAACCAATAAAAGTCACCACTGCCTGTTTATAGTCATTACAAATACGTTATGTATATAGTATTCTATAATATTACTACAATATGTACATGGTAATGTACAACTGTATGCAGGACTAGAATATAATTATGAGATCATCGCATTCGAACACACCCAAATCCACTAGAGCTGTATCCGCTTCTGGACTGAGCATCCCTATGACACAAATAAACCATGTAGTATATTCTATGCATTGCCGAGCAGCAGTAAATGCTAACGGGGGATGGGTTGATTTGTTTTATATTGTTTAACATCCCTCTTGAGAATCTTTCACTCATATGGAGACACCATTGCTGGTGAAGGGTTGCAAAGTTTAGGCCTTTGCTCGGCGCTTTTGGCCTTGGAGCAGGGAAGGATCTTTATCGTGCCACACCTGCTGTGACACGGGGCCTCGATCGGTTTTTGTGGTCTTATCTGTTGGACCGCCCCATTTAATCGCCTCTTACGACAAGCAAAGGGGTAAGTCTGGGGTCCTAGTTTAACCCGGATCTTAACGGGGGTATACATGTAGTAGGAAAATTCCAATGGCTACCACCACTTGTGCCTTGTCATTTTCCAATGTGAAAATGACGAACTCTAAATAACGGTTATCCAACAGAATAGATGTGTGTCTTCTATTATTTGTAACAAAAAAGAAAAAAAAAATACGTGGTGTAAAAACTAAACGATGAATTTGAATGAACTATCTGAAATTGAAGGCTGTGTTTCTTTTGCGTGTCAGTATATTATGTAGCACAGCTAACTGCGCCAAACGTAATTATAATTTGTTTGGAAAAGTGAAGATAACGAACAGTGATCAATGTCATAACTCCTATAAAGAAAACAAAATTAAGAGTAGGGCATACACTGACCCCTGGACATACCAGAGGTAGGATCAGGTGTATAGGAGGATTAAACACTCCCTGATGTCCGGTCACACCCGTCATGAGTTGTATATATTGATCAGGTAAATGGAGTAATTCGTAATGTCACAATCATTATGTAAACAAAGGCGTAAAATTGGTAGAGAAACACGTCAGACAGCATTCGGCTTATTGGCAGGTTGTATTTACAAATTAGATCATTATAACAACCACAGAATTTGCGAAATGCTGACTTTAAACGAGACTGTTGATACCTCTATACCATCAACTTATTTGTCAGTGGCCCATCTCGATTTAAAAAGTGATCATGTGCAGAACATGCTCTCTTGAGACATAAACAATATGCTGGTGTTAATGGGATATTGCTACATAAACATGGGAAGTTATATGTTATAGCAGCACTGAACGTAATTATAATAGCACCAGACTTAATAACGACAGCACTAAAATAATGATGACAACACCGAGTGTACTAAAGAACTCAAAGAATATAACTAAGAAAATATCGAAAGTATTGATGAAACCATCGAACTTAATCATAAAACAGATTTATACTAGTGATATATAATTGCCAAATTATCATTAAGTAGAAAATACCGAGCTTTCTGATTGGCGAAGATCCAACTAACTAGAAATGATAGAACGTTATGTTTACCTTTATGTGCCTTCGAAGTGAATATAACATTTGATACTTCCAACATCGGACCAGAAATAAAGTATGAATTCTCAATACAACTGATTATTTTTTGGTCGTCCAATGAAAACTCGCAGTTTTTTTAAATCATTCATGACTAGGTCTTCCACTCTGTGAACAAAGATGGCCGACCAGGTATCGTTTCGTAGGATCTAATATCAATATTTTAGATTATTATATGATTGAATAATTCCTAGCTCTCTAATTGGCTGAGATCCAACAATGTAGAAATCATACTACGTTATGTTTACCTGCACGTGACCTTCCAGGTGAACATAAGGAATTATTTTTTCCACATAGAACCAAAAATAGGGCGTTGAAACTTACAATTAAAGCAAAGAACAATCTTGAAGGGTTTTTTAATCATTTAATCATATAATAAAACAATTATTGCTGTTTTTTTAGGTCAATACGATGATTTAGCCACCTTCGAAGTACAATATTCATCTCGCCCTTCGGGCTCGGTGAATATTGTACACCTCAGGTGTCTAAATCATCGTATTGACCTCAATAACGGCAATACTTGTATATTATTCAATGATATGATAGAACAATTATAGATATTTATTTTAGGTGATTGAAGCCTCCGTGCTCAGTGAATATTGTACTTCTCAAGTAACTAAATCTTCATATTGACCCAAAAAATCTCAATAATTGTATAAAAAATTTTAAGTCAATGAAATATGAATGAAATATCGTTAAATCGGTGTTAAACAATACAAAATCAATTCTCGAAAAGAGATCTAGTGCAGCGTACAGGAAACAAAGCTTCCTGAATTATTCAGCAGGATTATATCACACAAAATGATGTCATGGCAATATGATTTTTCTGAAAATGTATATATTTCAATAAAAAAAAATTCCCTCTATACATCTTTCATTAAAAATGAGATGCAAATTGTAAGTTTATTATGAAAATTATCAATGATACAAATTAAGTGGAACTACCGGTACATAAAGTAGTTATTTCAAGAAAGCTGTATTCCATGGAAGGTGAAGATAACGAACCGTGATCCATCTCATAACTCCTATAAGCAACACAATGTACAGTGATTGAAAATTGATTTTTAAAATATGTTTAGACTGGCACCTCTTAGGATGTAAATGGAAGTTTATATGATGACATAATTGCAAAGAAAAATTGAAATTTACATGAAATATTTTTGACATAGTGAAAATGGTCCCGGGGGTAGGGTGGGGTCACAATAGGGGGTCAAAGTTTTACATGCGAATAAATAGTGACAATCTTTAACAATCTTCTCAAGAACCACTGGGTCAAAAAAGTGGTAATTTACATGAAAGCTTCCTGACATAGAGTAGATTCAGGTTTGTTCAAATCATAGTCCCCGGGGGTAGGGTGGGACCAAAATAGAGGATCAAAGTGTTATATGCTGATATACAGGAAGAATCTTTAAAACTAATTCTTGAACTATCTAAGCTAGGGCTTTCATATTTTGTGTGTACATTTTTACGGCAAGAACTTTCATGTTATGCGATTGTGTGTGATTTTGACTTGGAAGTTTGACCTACTTTTAATAAAAATATGACCTATTCAATATGCCCTGTACTATTTAAGGTAGATCTTTCATATCTTGTATATACCGCCCCTCGTAAATTTCTTATGGCAAGACCTTTTATTTCATATCATGTCCGTTGACCCTGAGATCTTAAGCTCGGAGTTTGACCTACTTTTAACAAAACATATTAAATATCTCCTGTACTATTTCATGTCTTGTATATAGATTAATTATGGCAATAAGCATACCATTATCTATGACTTTATGATCTTGGTCTAACCCAGAACAACAAGATCATGTAGTCATAATGATGTTGAGGCATCTCTGTGTTGTGTGAATTCATTTTAGCTCGCCTGAGCTGAAAGCTCAAGTGAGCCTTTCTGACCGCTTATTGTCCATCGTCTGTCTGTAAACTTTTTACATTTTGGACATCTTCTCCAGAACCAATTTCAACAAAACTTGGCAAAAAGCATTCTTCGGTGAAGGGCTTTTAAGTTGTTTTTTTCCAATGAAGGGCCATATCCCCTTCAAAGGGGAGATAATCACCAAAATGCAAAAATACGATGGGGTCATTTAAAAATCTCCTCAAGAACGACTGGACCAAAAGAGCTGACATTTACATGAAAGCTTCCTGACATAATGCAGAT
Organism: Ostrea edulis; assembly: GCF_947568905.1. NCBI lineage: Eukaryota > Metazoa > Mollusca > Bivalvia > Ostreida > Ostreidae > Ostrea > Ostrea edulis. The sequence continues at coordinate 18,548,039 of NC_079165.1, read as the reverse complement.
TTAAGTTTGTTAAAATCATGACCCCCGGGGGTTTGGTTGGGGCAGCAATAGGGGATCAAATTATTGCATGCGAATATATAGGTAAACTCTTTAAAAATCTTCTCAAGAACCACTGGGCCAGGAAAGTACAAATTTACATGAAAGCTTCCTGACAAAGGGCAGATTCAAATTTGTTAAAATCATGACCCCAAGGGTATGATGGGGCCACAATAGGGGATCAAAGTTTTACATACAAATATATAGGGAAAATCTTTAAAAATCTTCTTTTGAAGAACTACTGGGTCAGAAAAGTAATATATTACATAAAAGCTTCCTGACATAGTGCAGATTCATGTTTGTAAAAATCATGGCCCCGGGGGTAGGTTGGGGCCACAATAGGGATCAAAGTTTTACATGCGAATTTATAAGGATAATCTTTAAATATAGGCCAAGGTGACTCAGGTGAGCAATGTGGCCCATTGGCCTCTTGTCAGTTATGTGTGATCCTTTGGAAATAGGTTGAGACCACAATATGGGATCAAAATGTTTCATGAGGATATATATTGAACAAAAGTCTTAAAATCACAACAGCAGGGCAAAGGTGACTCGGGTGAGCGATGTGGCCCATGGGCCTCTTGTTTACCATAACCATGACCTTGAAATCGTAAGTCAGTGACATTTTGATACTTTCACATCATCAGACACCTACCATTAATTTCGTCTGCTCAGTTATCGAGCATGAATATCCAACTGATGGTTCAGACGGTGATCAAAAAGGAGAACGAAACCCATTCACATTGTTCAATCCTTCGACTTTAAACGATAAAATGAAAAGCTTTATCGACATCAAAAATTGGAATTTATTATCATTTAGTTTTTGTTTTGTTTATAATCATGATTATGTTGTAAAGCATCATCTCGATTGTTGTTTATCGTTTCAGAGAAATGAGTTAAGCAATGGCAGCCCTAGCTATGAGTGGGGCACCTCCACCGTTGCCAAGCAGGTCTGGACGACCAGAGCCACCAGCAGTTCGCACACTCCCTCGTAGGAGCTCCACATCCATCGACCGATTACAGCCTCCCCAATATCCGAGAAACCGACGCCAATCAGACGGAGAATTACCACCACCCCCGCCAAGAAATAGACGTGATCCGCTCCCGCCCGTTCCTCCGTCGATTGGAAGTTTGCCTAACCCCCCGGCGAATCAGCAAAGACAAAGTTCTCCATATAGCTCACAAACTTTGCCGAGGAATTCCCGAAGTGACTCTAGCCTTCAAAATCAAGTTGCAGCCCCTCCCGTGCTTCCCCCACGGAGGGGCGCGTCCCTACATGGCGCACACTCCCCCAGTACTAGGCCTCACCTGATGAATGGCTCCTATCCAACTCCCATCCAGGAAAGCGATGGTATGTTTGTTTATTTGTTGTTTTACGTCCCTTCCAGAATGTTCACTTATATTGAGACGTTACAAGCTGTAGGTGAGGTGTCACAATTTAGACCTACATTTGTATACATGACGCTCAGTTCCATATTGCAGTGTGGGTTCTATATCGTTCGACACGGGGCCTTTTAACCTTTTATCCGAAAGATCCGCGACTCTTACTCGTTATGTGAAGGATCACTACCTATTTTTATGTTCCCAAAACGGAGTTTGAAAGCATATTAATTTTACTCTGTTTCTTCTTATTATTAAGGACTTCCGTTTCTAATCCCAACGAAAGTTTTTAACCCCCCCCCCCCCCCCCCCCGCATAAATTCTTGTTTGGATGATTTCTACGAGATGGGTGATTCAATAAATGTGAAATTTCAAATTTACACAGATGATAGGCAGTACAGTGAAACATGTTTTCTCAGAAACGGTAGCAAACTAACACGCCAAACTGTTACGGGTAATAGACCTCGAGTAGTGGATATGCACTACGGAGAGTTTTATATTTACGCGCGCTTCGTTTTGATTGGATAATGCTATTTAAGCGTCAATAGCTCTTCTTTGGCGGCAATTTTGTCTTGTATTATTCTCGGAAACTACACAAGGCATTATGATGAAATCCTTTTAGGATGATAGTATAGCATCTGTAGATTAGCAGATGGAATGTCATTCTGTCTGAACATGCATGCACGTGCATTGAATGTTTGGTACACTAACTTTGGAATCAGTCTAGCGTTTTTGTTAATCTATGAATTTGTTTGAGATTTATTTCGTAGGTCTGAACTATTACTCACAGCATAGGTAGATAATATACATTGTAAATATCTACAAATTGGTTTATTAACAAATGCAAACACGCACGCGCATGCACTTGAATTGAATTTTCATTTGAAGGTGTCATTCTTTGAAGGACCACAACCTTTCTGTTGTTCATGGAACGCATTTCAAATTTTTATTGTGGATGTATCTTGATATTTTTTACTGTCTGTTCTGGTCAAAATTGCTACCATCACATGCATGCATGTGTGCTATATTCTGATTGGATGATTTTTAAAATCACCATAACTTTCTGATAATGGATATAAACATTATGAAATATGTAATAGGTATGATACAAATGCCTGTTGATTGACATCAACTAAAGTGCTGAGTTTATATCCATGTGCGCGTGTTTGCACGTGTATTGTTTTCATTCAATTTTATGATACCAAAATGGCCATAACTTTCTGATGAAGGACTTAAAACGAATGAAGTTTTCAATGTAGGCTTATTATGATAATGCCTAATAAATGGTGTAAACAAAATTGCTAATTCAAATTTGCGTGCGTGTGAAAGCGCATGCATTGCAATTTTTAAAGTCTAAAATCAAGTACAGATCTATAAATTTTTAGATTGAAATGAAATGTTTTGAAATTTATGTTGCAGATATATTTTTGGACTCTCTGCTGACTAGTATCGTCAAAATAAGCACGTACAATAAATTTTCATTATTTTCACGGAAACACTTGAAATTATAATATGTATCATTTCATTTAAAAATGGAAACAAAATTAAGGAGCAATTAATTAATTCGAAAACTCACTTGGTCAAAAAGCTTATATCTAATATTACTATTATCTGTGAAAGAACACTTGAGTGGTTTTTAAAAGTTATAAATGTATGAAATATCATTCAAACATATAAAAGCGTAAAGCATTATGAAAGTTTTAAGAGCATAATATATATAAACACATTGTTTGAAGAAAAACTATAATCATTTTTATAATTGCAGGTGTTTAGAAATTCAAATGTGAGTCACGTACGCTGTATCTACCCATTGAGTAAAAGCGGGGGAAAAGTAGATTCTTTAAACACTTGAAACAGTCAGGTTATCATCAGGAGATTTTGTATACATGTTTTTCATAGGTTTTCATTCAAGTTTCCGGTCTATTTGGTGTGCTCATCACTGGCAGATTTAAGGTGGGAGTGAAGGATGCCCCCCCCCCCCCCAAATTTTCAGAGTTTAAGGGAGTTATGTGTCCTTTATCAGAATATAATTTAAATTCTTTGATTTTCATGGAGTAAATGCATATAAATGACATAAATAATGTCGATTAATATACATGTATTAAAAAAATAGAATATCATCAAAATCATATTTCTTCAAATCTATTTTTTTTCATTTCCCGTTTATATGTCGGGTTTTGGATATCGATGAGTCCAGTTAAAAATGAAGTAGAACATTTTAAAATCAGCAGGTGCACCTCAAAAACTCGTACACGTGCAAGTTCTACAACGCGTGTGTCGTACACGTGCAAGTTCTACAACATGTGTGTCGTACAAGTGCAAGTTCTACAATGTGTGTGTCGAGGGAGTACAGAGAAACAAGCCGTCACATTGAATTTTACATGTACAGTGTAGCAGCCTTAATGTCGTGCAGATGAACCTGGCGACTCCCGGATACATGTACTACTGGCTTGTAGAAAATCTCTCAGCTCTAGCCTGTCTAGCTAGTGAAAAATCTTGGATCATTGAATTGCTCAACGATTGAAAACAAAATCTGCGATAAACTTTTTTCCTCTATTTGAATCTGATTTGTGAATATCAGCCATTACACTTCTTTTAAAGCATCATCATGAGTTTTAACTTCACCCTGAAAAATCTTGCCCTCAATATTTATGTTTATCTTTACTTAATTACGGGCTAGAATTTTTTTTCATAATGACATTGAGCAGTAAATCTGTTGAATTAACTAGCCAGTATGGTTAGTGTTCTAAAATAGTTTTTGTCGTTAAGACTGATGCAGGTGTTTTTGCTTAAAGAAATTGAACCATGGTGCATGACTAAATTAATTAATGAATATGATCACAAATTATATACGCCCACCCCCGATTAACACTTCATTTGATGTCAAGGGAAGAGAAGAATAAATCAACCTTTCGGTATAAGAATAAAAGATTATAAAATACGTATAGTGTAAGTCTTGATTACTGTAATCAATACGCTGTATTTTATTTATCAATTAAACAAATTTTATAAATTTACGATTTCTTTTTACGAATTTACAACAAATACTCCCCGAATGGCAGTGTGTAAATTATAGAAGCAGATATTAATACAATAAGTGAATTGATGAAAACTAAACTTATTTTGGTATGAATATGCTACAGCTGCAAATATTTATAAACATTCATGTATATTTTGGTCATTGCTTTGTTTAAAATCCGCGGCATCCAAATCAAAGCTACACACCAGTCCAGCAATTAGTATCGCTATCATCACGTGACATAGATCCGGGGGTATGCCTTAACATTGTATTCTATTTATGTTTCTGAAGCATGTTTGTTTCTGCATTCTGTTGAAACTCATGATCAAAATCCAATATCATTCATGTTTGCTCCATATACGTACCATCATCATGGGGTATTTTAAATTGATTTTAGCTTCAATTTTAGATTTTATATCTTCATAAGCATGGGTGGATGTAGGATTTCAATTTAGAGATGCGTGGAAAAAAAATTGAGACAAAGGGTCTGTAGGTCGCTTTTAAGTCCCTAGTTCGCCCTGATGGGCGTGTTTCTTTGGAAATAGTTAAAATATCTAAAATTTAGCAACCGATTTGATGCTTTGCATCAAACTTATCTTGTATGTCTTTAAATCGTCGAGAGCCAGTGAACTACATACGTGAATCATACATACGTATAATCGCGTGGACATGGGGGAAATCATTTTAACACGTTTTACTCGGTTACATTTTAATCTCTCCGGAAATCTGAACAATAAATGCACACCCGTTTGATTCTTTGTTAACTGTTCGTATTTTTAACCACATTAATTCTATATCATAGCGAAAATTTTTGGGAGAGGGCCTACATAGGCTCTGCCTGTTACAGAGGAAGTGAACCTAGGTGACCTTCTGTATAGGTCAAAGTCAATTAAGATTCAAATCCGAGCCCGAGGTATACATGTAGGTATAGGATAAAGTCTGAGCACCTCTTCATTCTCCGAAAGGGCCGACTTGAAATTCACCGCCAATATAAGTATATCGTTATGAAATTAAGATGTCAACAAATAGCATTAGCATATGCCCGTGAATGCCACTTCATTAAGTATGATATATATATATATATATATATATATATATATATATATATATATATATATATAATCCTCAGAAATGATCAATAGTATTATAGTTTGTCATATTGTCACCGAATTTGAATATGCGTCTAAATATATTCACAACTCTTTTCGGTTAACATTTGTTTTCTTCTTTGATTCTAGGTTGAACAATCGAGTTTATACGCAGCAATATTTACCTTTACCGATTTCATCCCCGTAATGCACCTATATTGTTTCGTTGTATTGATCAACATGAACCGCTTTCTTCTTCCAGATCTGGAGTCACGTTTTCATTTCCACGATGTTAACGATCTACCACAACCCCCAGAATTTAAGGATGCGAGGAAAAAGTATTCGAGTGAAGGTAAGAAAACAATCAGAATCGTACACCATGAAGAGGGAAAAACCCTAAACAAACTCGCTAGTGTTGAAAGAAAATTAAAGGGACATATATTCAATAAAAATCGCTCTATATTATATATGTCTGTAATAACACCAGTATTTAATTATTGCAAACACTGTTTAACCTCCAAGCAGGCATATGAATATATAATTTTGGTGATTAAATAATTATTGTCTTGCAAGACAATTATTCTTCCTTATATATTTCTTTACACTAAAAGCGGTTATGTAACGTATTTTTATGAGGTTTCTCTTGTTTTTTGTACAAAATAAATGTGTTTGTTAGTCATTGGTATATAATCTTATGCCATTGAGAGGTTTCACGAGAAAAAAATGGTTGCCATCACTTTAGCCTAACAGTTAATGTCCCTTTAAAAGTCAAGATATGATGCATAGCATATATAGCTAGTGTAAAAAAAAAAAAAAAACCCACCATAATCTAAAGTCATGATTCTTGATATAGCGGTCTTCATTTAAGAAATGAAATACGCATTTGTGGATGTTGCATGGTAACCTCTGAGGTCGAGGAATGTTGTTATGAAACATGAAATATGAGGCATTAGCCGAGGCTTATATATTTCACACAGGCACCTGAAGAATGGATATTACTACCCCCCACCCTTTTTCATAATTTTTTTTTTGGTGGCAATAATTTCTCTGAAATGTATGAATTCCCAGTCTATCTCATCCCTCTTTCGATTCATGTAATCGTTTCACGCTTTTTGTAAGCTTTAAAGATTGGCCTTCTACCGGTATAATAAAATACACAAGGTAAGAAACAAAAATTTGTAAACAAACATGGGGTCCCCGTTTCCGGGCACATTTTTCAAGTAATTACAGCGTTACCTAAGGAATTTTGACGAGCGGCAGGTCGGGGAGATATCATACTACAAGTCTCTTCAACTCAAAACCCATCTCATCTCTTTTATTTGACACAATCTTGCGTGCATTGATCGGACAGGGCTTCATCTCTTCCACTGGCAGCCAAAAAGGAGGTCACAGAGTACGAATTTATAACGTGTCGTGTGATTGGTCCGCGAATAATCCCGAGACCCTTCGGATGATCCCGAGACTAAGCAATGTCTTTGGGAACCAATCACACGGCGCGTACAACAAATTCGTACGCTGTGACCTCCTTTTTGGCTGCCAGTGGAAGAGATGAAGCCCTGTCCGATCAATGCACGCAAGATTGTGTCAAATAAAAGAGATGAGATGGGTTTTGAGTTGAAGAGTCTTGTAGTATGACATCTCCCCGACCTGCCGCTCGTCAAAATTCCTTAGGTAACGCTGTAATTACTTGGAAAATGTGCCCGGAAACGGGGACCCCCTGTTTGTTTACAAATTTTTGTTTCTTACCTTGTGTATTTTATTATACCGGTAGAAGACCAATCTTTAAAGCTTACAAAAAGCGTGAAACGATTACATGAATCGAAAGAGGGATGAGATAGACTGGGAATTCATACATTTCAGAGAAATTATTGCCACCAAAAACAAATTATGAAAAAAAAGGGGGGGGGCAGTAATATCCATACTTCAGGTGCATTTTATTATACCGGTAGAAGGCCAATCTTTAAAGCTTACAAAAAGCGTGAAACGATTACATGAATCGAAAGAGGGATGAGATAGACTGGGAATTCATACATTTCAGAGAAATTATTGCCACCAAAAAAAAAATTATGAAAAAAAGGGGGGGAGGTAGTAATATCCATACTTCAGGTGCCTGTGATATTTCATTCATTTTGAAACAGGAGGTTATCCTGCATTATCCATAAAAAACAAAAGCTTTATTTATATTCTACTTCAGCTCAGAAATATACAGCCGATCGTTTCCCCATATAGCTACGAATTAGCCAGTTCGTGACGTCACGGCAGCTGTCGACACGGAATACACGTACTTGTTTTTTGCTAACGAAAAGGTTGCGATTGTAGGGTCTACTATTTTGAAAGATATTATTTACTAGTTTGATATTGACGGAATACCGGTATACTAAAGCGATGTAATCAGATATGATCTGCTCCAAAGACAGTTAACGAAACTACACACACATGGAAAGTCAGAACGCAGGCGATCGCTTATTTTATGTCAAACATCCTTCAGTCATTTATAAATTTGTTTGTAACCTACATTGATTTGTTTTACGATTATCAGTTATCGGTTTTATTAATAGTTGTTAAAGCAAAGCACGGAAGTGTAGAAACTTCCGGTACAATCACAGAAGAGGCATAAAGTAGGTCTACATTTAACTGCTGTTTTATGGAAATAAACAAGTCTAATCGGGTCGAAGACACGAAGCCGATATGGTCTCAAAAAGTACTACATTTTAAATCCATATATTTACTTTCCTTGTGGAAGTTTAAGATATGTATTACTGCTCTGATAATCTACTGTCAGGTTACTCGGTATATATTGGAGAATAATGGACGCGGCACTTCTTTGATCTGTACAATTACCGTGGTATAATAGTATACAACGTGCTTAATGACGTATGCCGAATGAAGCGTCGCAGTTCATACCACCATGTATTTTAAAGAATGTAAGTCATTTCTTTAATATATTTCACACATTCTTTTCAATGTAAACGATATTTAAACTATACCAACTGGGATAGAATACAAATCATGTTATTGAAATATGTAAGGTTTTATATATATATTTAAGAGAAATTTCGAAATTCGAGAGGAACTTCAAGTTAAACTGTCATGCATGTTCAGGTATATAATTTCTGTGTGCCTGAAATTCTAAAGAATTTCACAGTAAGCACAAATACTTGTTTCGCTTTAGAAATCCATATTGACAATTCAGGAATATTTCAATACTGATTTGCCTCAATATTTGAAGATTCTTTTTATTTTCTGATCGAAGCGTACAACCAGAAACTTACTTGGTGGCCGCCATATAATTATCGGGCAGGCAATGGCAGCCGCTAGATGAAATATTTGTCTCACAAGGCTCCAAATGGCTCCCGTTTACAAGAGGTTCATAAATAAGAATCATGATATAGTTTGAATCATATTTATGGCACGTCAAATTCACAAAAATGAGCTAAACATAGTTTCGCAGTTTATAAACTAGGTTTATCGACTGTAAACTATAGTTTACGGACCGTAAACTATAGTTAACGACGTTTTCTATATTTCACATCTGTAAACCATAGTTAACAGATAATCTATGTTTCACAAGCGTAAACTATAATTAACATGAAAACAATCATTAGCGATTGCAAAACATAGTTTGTCTGATAAATACGGTTTCACGATTGTAAACTACGGTTTACAAGTCTGATAAATATAGTATCACAATTTGTGAAACTAGGATTAACAATTGTGAACTATAGTTAACGAATGTAAATTATAGTTTACAAATGTGAATCTGTATTTATCAGCAAAATCTATTGTTAACGTTTATTTAAGACAGATAAACTTGGATTAGCATTTGTAAACTATAGTTTACAACCGTTAAATATAGTTTTACGGATGAAAACTATAGTTAACGAATCGTTAACTATAGTTTACAGTTGATAAACTAGGTTTATCGACTGTAAACTATAGTTTACAACTGTAAAACTATGTTTAGCTCATTTTTGTGAATTTGGCGTGCCATACATATTTCATTCATCTTATTGTTTCGAGTCCACGTGAACAGTTTTGAGCAACAACAAAAATTATTTGTTCCTATCACGGTTTTTGTCTGTCTAAAAGAAATCTTTTCGGCGCAAAGTACTGTCCTCCGGAAAACCTTTCGAAATGAATTAAAACCAAGCATTATTTGATTGAAAATGATTTGTCGGTTAACATATATTGTATAATAGCATTGTTGCAAATGGTTGTTGTACGTTGCACAGCGATAATCACCCCGAAGCTAGAACAATCCCGTAATTTCTCTGTAGCATTCCGGCGTTTTTGTGCGAGACAGGATATGATATTTTTCTGAGATGAATAACTGTGTGTTAGCTTTCTGAATATACCAGCTGTTTGAAAATAGCCTTTGTTGTGCTGTATGCACGGATATGGTGTTTAGACCTGGGTTTCAATCATTTGCTTGTGTTCGTGGTAGACAAACATGCTTGCCTAGATCCTCTAAACCTCTGCTTACCCGTGTTATCTATATTACAGAGAGGCTTATAAATCTACGTTATTATGCCTTTGCTTCACGTTAGTATGCCTTTATTTTGCGTATAACGCATTTGATTCGCAAATTTATTGCACCCCCCCTCCTTTTTTTTTCGAAGTGATCCTAATCTGCTTTCCTACCTATCCATTCTTTAAAAACCCTTCGGGGCCTCTGCTCCATTAACTCAGGCATTACCCTATATACATAAACGGAGCCGAACAAATTGTTGACCTTAGTATAGACTTTGCTGTTACTATTGACAAATGTTTCCTTAATGTTGATCATAAAAACACGGAAAAGGGATGGACCCCTGGCAAGTACACTGTGACTATGGCTGTTTCAATCATAGGATCGATAATTCCTTCTTATATTTCACAGAATTCGAGAGACACAGAAGAAAAGGGGGATCTCCGGAAATGTAGGCGATCGTGCAGTGTAGGATCCGCCCCTGTGTTGAACAAACCCAACTATTGTCACACAATACCCGGATGTGATCGGTGGATTGGCTGTTGTAGTGAAAAATCGTCCTGTACTTCGCAAAATATATTTAAAAAGCACATTATTTGAATATGTCATTTCCTATGTTGTTCAAATTGTGATAGTCTAAAATTAGTATATTTTGTGTATTGAACAGAAATGTGTTTAATGTTCTGCATGGAAATTTTGTGAAGAGTTGCATGTATTTGAGGACAAAATCATAGATATATACAATAAACACTGATTTATATTTTGTTTATTTTCATTTCATTCTGAAACATGTTATTTAAAAGGAACTGACGGTCAGAGTACATGTACATTTTCTGTTTATAAACATTTAAACAATTTTATATGTATATACACTGTATATGAACAAAAGGACTACTGTACTTGACAAGAGATATGCACTGTGTCTGCATCGTTAAGTTATCTATGCACATAATGCTATTGTACAACTTTGCAACAGGAAAATGAACTTGTGAGTCATTAAAACATCTACAATAAACTGCTTAAACAAAGTTAAGACATACACAATAAGTTATTATGTACAACATATTTATAGATTTAAGCATAAATAACATTGTATTTATTTATTTTTGTGGTTTATAGAGGAGTAACGATACGTGAAATATCGCGATTCACGGAGACTGTGTCGGAATACACATTGCGGTATATCACTGTCTATAATCTGTGCCTCTCCATTCTGAAATGAGACACTACTTATCTAAATGAGCAAGGATAAAAGATATATTATTGTTTTATGAAGTATAAACATTGAATAAACTCCAAAACATAATAATAAATAACATAAGTAAATAGAAAATCGCCTTAATTAAGTTCGTTTAAACGAATAACAAATATATGTCAAATGACTAGAGTTTTTGAAAAACTAAATGGAGAATGTCCCGAATTCTGAGCGAATGATATAATGTATATTTCAGTGTTCTCCAGTTTTCTTCTTCACGGAAACACAGGTGTGCGATTTTCGCACCGTGATACGGTACCTGTTCGTGTATTCCGGTATATCGTTACACCCCTAGTACAAGTTTGAAAGATATGCTTGTATTCCCCGGCTCTGAACAGCCATAGCCGAATAATGGTCTCAGTTTTCCGTCTGAATTTGCCTCAATCTGCAGTACTCTTGCAATCTGAAATATTTTTGATAATTCACAAGGTGATGGTATATACACAAAAAAAAAGGGGGGGGGGCGAATATTTAAAAATCCAACCTTTTCATCGTGTCACTATTGCATGTTCTACTTAATGTCTCAGGTGTTCACAGTGGTAATTAATGCAGCAGGTGCTAACAGCCGCATAATCATATTATAAACTATGTACGAGAGTTCTGTTCTCTGCAAATGTATGTAAAAATAGATCAAGCTTTTTCTCTCACCTTAATGCATTGATCTTGATGAATCCACCTGCATCCGATGGCTCGTAGTCACCTTGTACATCCATACTATTAAAACAATTCTTATAATTCTTTAATAAGAATTATGACAGAGCAAGTATCTACAAACACTACATTCACCAATTTTCCTTTTAAAAGGTTTCGTAAGAATTGATAAAATTGCAGATGTGACCCTTTGTGCTTAATATATCTCTATCCCCTCCCCACTGGGCACTTTCAAACTGGGTCATTACACCGTTAAAATCCGCAAAAATTACAATAGCAAAATATACATACATGCTCATAGGTACATATTGATATCATACAACAGCAGAAAATGGAAAAGCAGAATATAATTTGCTCTCACTTGCGATTAAATCCGTAAAATTTCCAACCGCAGAAAATAAAAATGCAGAATATAATTTACTATATGCGATTAAATCCGTAAAATTTCCAACCGCAGAAAAAACCTGTTATACAGTACTGGTGTCTCTGTGCGATGTACGACATTCATTATAATGTTCCCCACAACAAAATACTACCTGCATGTAAAATATTTCAATCTTCTTATTTATCAGTGATATTTGTTCAGTCTCGTGACACACGGAATCTGTGACACGTATAAGCTTCTAATGTATCAATTATAGCGGAGCAACCTTTGTTCATGTGTGAGCCTCAGTAATGTCTTACCGTCTGAAAATGATGGTACTGTTAACTATTTATAATTTGTTTCTACTCGGACCTTTGACTTTGGCCCAATGACCTTGAGTTACACCGCCGGGTCATATGGAACCTGTGTGCCAAGTATAAGCTGGTTCTAATAACATTTTTTCCAGTTACAACGTTATGGGCCAGCGAGGCGGCGACACGAATTGGGAGAAATGGACAGACTGCCACACATGGTGATTTCCAGTATATACCCCCAACATTGTCTGTAGGGCACATAATTAGATTCTCTCGTCTGCTCGTGGTGATCATATCTATTTTCTACATATGTCGACTTCTATTCGCCAAAACACTTTTACTGAGTTCTAAATTTTACATTTGAATTAACAACCACATCACGTTCTCAATATCTTATTTTTTCTGACCTGACGAGTTCCGCATTGTACAGCGTTAATGGTGATTCCCGCCCCAGAATGTAAACGCCTCCCTTGTACAGCTTAACACTGACGGATCCGGTCACGTGATCCTGACTCTTTTGGATGCAAGAGCGCGTAAATTCACACTCTGGACTGAACCAAAAGCCTATAAAAGAGTGGTAACTTCACAACAAACTGCCACTGTTCGTAATCTGTTTGAGCACTAATGTCATTTAAAGAATATAGACAGTCACCTTTATATACTTGTTCAGAAAAGGCCACATCGAGATTCCTTTTGATTTTCCGCACTTCCTGGAAGAAAGCGTCATTAAAACTTTAAAACTTTACTGCTGCAAATCTGCTGGACGAATATTTCAAACTTTGCTTGGTGTGGATTGAAACCATATTTGGAGGCTGATTCAACAACAAAATGTTTTTACCTTGTCAATGGTGAAGAGTTCAATGTCCAGGTGTGCCATTAATAAAATAGTTCCACCAGGCGTTTCATAAAGACCTAAATATCAGATGTCATAACGTTTTTTGTTTTGGTCAATAGCGCGGTTTCCAATAAATAAATACCATCAATTACTGTACAAAGTCATGTGTTCCTGTAGTTTTATCATCTCCATTTTCTCTTTTATCACAAAACTAGTTAATTTAAAACAGAGTGAAAACCAGGAATGACTTCAGAGCTGTGTATAATACGTTACCTCTGGACTTCATCCCAATGAATCTGTTTTCTACAATATCAATTCGTCCTATGGCGTGTTTCCCACTAGGAAATAAAGTACGACATTGTCTTAAAATGATCTGTGTAGGTCGGAAACTTGTTTTAGTGTATAATACATCTCAAAAGAAATTGTAATTTGTAAACGTGCATGACAATTCAAACTTCTTTTACAAACAATATCACAAAGGTGAAAGTAGAATTGAAAGAAATAACTGACATTTTCTGGCACAATCATATGCACGTTGTTTCTATCAATGAAAACTGCGTCCTGTTTTATGTGTGGGTCATACCTTTGTTAATTGATGTGATGGTGGGAGTTCATACTTTGTTAATTGATGTGATGGTGGGAGTTAATTGATGTGATGGTGGGAGTTAATTGATGTGATGGTGGGAGTTAATTGATGTGATGGTGGGAGTTTGTTAATTGATGTGATGGTGGGAGTTCATACTTTGTTAATTGATGTGATGGTGGGAGTTTGTTAATTGATGTGATGGTGGGAGTTTGTTAATTGATGTGATGGTGGGAGTTTGTTAATTGATGTGATGGTGGGAGTTTGTTAATTGATGTGATGGTGGGAGTTTGTTAATTGATGTGATGGTGGGAGTTCATGCCTTTGTTAATTGATGTGATGGTGGGAGTTTGTTAATTGATGTGATGGTGGGAGGTCATACTTTGTTAATTGATGTGATGGTGGGAGTTCATACTTTGTTAATTGATGTGATGGTGGGAGTTCATACTTTGTTAATTGATGTGATGGTGGGAGTTTGTTAATTGATGTGATGGTGGGAGGTCATACTTTGTTAATTGATGTGATGGTGGGAGTTCATACTTTGTTAATTGATGTGATGGTGGGAGTTTGTTAATTGATGTGATGGTGGGAGTTTGTTAATTGATGTGATGGTGGGAGTTTGTTAATTGATGTGATGGTGGGAGTTTGTTAATTGATGTGATGGTGGGAGTTTGTTAATTGATGTGATGGTGGGAGTTTGTTAATTGATGTGATGGTGGGAGTTTGTTAATTGATGTGATGGTGGGAGTTTGTTAATTGATGTGATGGTGGGAGTTCATTGATGTGATGGTGGGAGTTTGTTAATTGATGTGATGGTGGGAGTTTGTTAATTGATGTGATGGTGGGAGTTAATTGATGTGATGGTGGGAGGTCATACCTTTGTTAATTGATGTATTGGTAGGGGGTATGCGTGTAATATATACTATAAATGAGTTTGTGTTTTGCCTAAACAGTCTCACAAGATGCTGGGGAAAAACATGACAGTCTCGAGTCCTTTGTTTACAGCCATATGTGTCATCCTTGCTGTACAGGTTGTGTAACCAATATTACATTTTTACGACATTACTTCCTTTTCTTTCTCATGAACGCGTGTTCAGGTCAGCAATTATGAAACAGTTTAAAAGTGTCGGTATATGGGCCATCTTCTACATGAAAATGATCTCTAAGTAATCCTGGAACACACATGTTTATTGTTTATGTCTGTCACCGTGTGACGCCTACCCCAGTTCATTCATGTATACGTCTGTCACCACGTGACGCCTACCCCAGTTCATTCATGTTTATGTCTGTCACCACGTGACGCCTACCCCAGTTCATTCATGTTTATGTCTGTCACCGTGTGACGTCTACCCCAGTTCATTCATGTATATGTCTGTCACCGTGTGATGCCTACCCCAGTTCATTCATGTTTATGTCTGTCACCGTGTGATGCCTACCCCAGTTCATTCATGTATATGTCTGTCACCGTGTGATGCCTACCCCAGTTCATTCATGTTTATGTCTGTCACCGTGTGACGTCTACCCCAGTTCATTCATGTATATGTCTGTCACCGTGTGACGCCTACCCCAGTTCATTCATGTATATGTCTGTCACCACGTGACGCCTACCCCAGTTCATTCATGTTTATGTCTGTCACCACGTGACGCCTACCCCAGTTCATTCATGTATATGTCTGTCACCGTGTGATGCCTACCCCAGTTCATTCATGTATGAAAACATCTCAAGTGGGTCCTTCTTCTCTGTATTGTCTTCTAAATTCTTTATACGAACAGGCAGACCTGTAAAAGTGGACAGAGGGTAATCATTAAAAACAACACAAGGATACCAGAGAGAGATCCTATACTTTGTTACGTCATAATCATACTCTGTTAAGATCATACTGCGCATATCACATCATCATATATGTACTTAGTGCATTGTGATTATACTTAGTTATGCTATATTTATATTTAGTTATGCTATGATTATACTTAGTTATGCTATGATTATACTTAGTTATGCTATGATTATACTTAGTTATGCTATGATTATACTTAGTTATGCTATATTTATACTTAGCTATGCTATGATTATACTTAGTTATGTTATGATTATACTTAGTTATGCTATGATTATACTTAGTTATGCTATATTTATACTTAGCTATGCTATTATTATACTTAGTTATGCTATAATTATACTTAGTCATGCTATGATTATACTTAGTTATGCTATGATTATACTTAGTTATGCTATATTTATACTTAGCTATGCTATTATTATACTTAGCTATGCTATGATTATACTTAGTTATGCTATGATTATACTTAGTTATGCTATAATTATACTTAGTTATGCTATGATTATACTTAGTTATGCTATGATTATACTTAGTTATGTTTTGATTATACTTAGTTATGCTATGATTATACTTAGTTATGCTATGATTATACTTAGTTATGCTATGATATACTTAGTTATGCTATGATTATATTTAGTTATGCTATGATCGTACTTCATAATGCTAAGATCAAACTTCATTATGTTATGAAAGAAAGGTGTTACAAGGAATACACATGTCAAATATGAAAGCCCTAGCACTAAGCTATCAGAAGTTATGGCCAAGGTTAAAGTTTTTTAAAAATAGGTCAAATTTCAAGGTGAAGGCCATGAGGTCAAACATTTTGGTACCAAAAGAAAGATTTGATGTGAATTTGAGATGGCTGGTTGAGATGATAGAAAAGGAGGGCTTCGTCGAAGTTGAAGAATTTCGGACGGGACGCACACTCGTGTTTCACTACTGGGCGGGGCTAATGGTGATGCTGTTCTACAATACTGAACCACCATTCTCCCTGAGGTACTGATATACTTTTGTTACACCTGAGTTTTATGTTTTGTTGATGTGCCTGTGTAGAACACGCCTTTTACACCCCAACACTTTTTTTTAAATTAAAGCTATTTTGTTTTGGTATGTTTATATATCATTGTATAATGCCTTGTTTAGTATTCCTTTAAGAATGTATATATGCATTTGTGTTCTTCCTTTGTTATATAATCATTCTAAAACCTCTCTAATTTCAAAGGAATTAACCATGTGACCACTCCACTTCATATCCCTGTGAAGTTTTAAAATCATAATTTACTATATTTTGTTACTTGACTCGATTGCTTTGCAGAATTCTGATAACCTTTGGCAATACCTTTTTCAAAGAAGATGACAATTTTCTCAGCTTGTTCCGGTGCTTGTTCTGGGTCTACGGTCATCTGGAAAATCCCGGGAGGCGCATGTTCAGCGGGATCTTCCAAAACTCCTGACTCGTAACTGAAGAAATACCAACCATAAGTAATAAAATGATTTTAGTTTGAAGACTAATGCAGTGTAACAGAAAAGAAAAAAAATTATGGACCTTACCGGGATTCGAACCCGGCCCCCTGAATTTCAAGTCAGGTGCTCTATAAACGGAACTGTTTGGCAACCGGCTATCAAACATGCCTGACCACCATAGTAGGTAATGACCTTGATTTGACTACTTGAGTTGTTTAACATGCTGTAAATATAGTGCATGGAGGTATAACACTTCATGTTTAGATATACCTTATATGCATCAAATTGGCATCCATACTCCAAGGGGCTTTAGGGGTTACCGGTAAAGCAATACCATTTTCCTGAAACAATTCCAAAATTTTGTAAGAAAAAAAATAAAAAATAATAAAAAATGAAATCAGAGGCCCATGGGCCACATCGCTCACTTGAGTCACCTTGGCCCAGCTGTTGTGATTTCAAAGATTTTTTTGTTTTTCAGTCTTTATTCCCATGAAAAATTTCTTTTAGCAGGATTTACATGTATATTTAGTGCATTATGCCTGTGTAAAGTGACTAAAGTCAACTAAGTCATGACCACTGCCAAAATATGAATTACATACACAAAATGGATGTAAAGCGATACTGCAAATTCATAATTGTGATAAGTAATCCGTTATCTACAAATGTTCATAATTTGAAGGAAAATTATTACGTAGTCATTTAGTACTTTGTATCACATCAGGAAAACCCCCAATTATAAGTACCACAGTGGTTGTAAGAATATAACAACCAACAAAAATGTTTTCCAAATCACCATCTCGAGTTAAAACTTCAGTCAATGTTACAATGACTAATGCAGCTGGCATCTGTAAGAAACATCATTGAAGCCCACTGTATTCCGAATTTCCAGTA
Source organism: Ostrea edulis (assembly GCF_947568905.1). NCBI lineage: Eukaryota > Metazoa > Mollusca > Bivalvia > Ostreida > Ostreidae > Ostrea > Ostrea edulis. The sequence goes on along the minus strand of NC_079165.1, from coordinate 18,529,853 downwards.
TTTTTACTGTACTGACTCTCCATGCATATTTTTAGAGTTTATTCAGCAACTTATCGTAAAAAGCTACAATCCAAACAAAACAGAAAAGTAATTGATCACACAATCTCAAATAAAAGACTTCACATAATTTCGAAATATGACTGAAATTGGTTTCCGTACTTAGAAAAAACGTAATACTGACTATTATAATTACATTAATGGGCTTACATACTTTTACAATTAAAACGTGTCTACCATTCATGTGCTGCGATCACGTGTATGGCACGCCAAATTCACAAAAATGAGCTAAACATAGTTTCACAGTTGATAAACTAGGTTTATCGACTGTAAACTATAGTTTACGAACTGTAAACTATAGTTAACGATTCGTTAACTATAGTAACGATTCGTTAACTATAGTTTTCATCCGTAAAACTATATTTAACGGTTGTAAACTATAGTTTACAAATACTAATCCAAGTTTATTTGTCTTTAAATAAACATTAACAATAGATTTTGCTGATAAATACAGATTCACATTTGTAAACTATAATTTACATTCGTTAACTATAGTTCACAATTGTTAATCCTAGTTTCACAAATTGTTATACTATATTTATTAGATAAACTATGACTTGTAAACCGTAGTTTACAATCGTGAAACCGTATTTATCAGATAAACTATGTTTTGCAATCGCTAATGATTGTTTTCATTGTTAATTATAGTTTACGCTTGTGAAACATAGATTATCTGTTAACTATGGTGTACAGATGTGAAATGTAGATTAACGTCGTTAACTATAGTTTACGGTCCGTAAACTATAGTTTACAGTCGATAAACCTAGTTTATCAACTGTGAAACTATGTTTAGCTCATTTTTGTGAATCTGGCGCGCCATACACGTGTATCTGTACAACTAGGTCACATCAACTTTTAAAAGTAAACATGGTGAGACACAAATTATGTATCCTGCGACATGACATTATGCATTTCATACCAACTTCCGTGGGGCGACAACGTCACAAATAATTGCAAACGGCCTTGTATAACTTTTTGTGACATGACACGCAAACATAAACAAGACATTGTGGTAGGGGCTGTAGCGGTGATCGCTATTAAAGCATGGAAAAGAAACGTGACACAGTTCACTGGATTGTTTATACAACTGTACAAAAAATTATACTAAAGTGCTAAATCACAACAAACTGGTTGTGAATGAAAACATGTCCGGGGTATACGTGCATTCTCTGTCTCACTGACGCCATCGCAATTAGGTTCCCGCGGAAATGGTTACATGATTCAGGCTTTTACACACGTTCGATGCGGCCTCGACAGGGAGTATGACTCGGTCGTAATAACTAGACCATACCATCGTCACAACCCACGTGTTGTTGTTTCATGGACATATACACAATGTGAAATTCCATCCTTAAATAGTTCAGAAGATATTAAATAGGTTAAGTTTTCTTAAAAGTAGGTCAAACTCCAATGTTACATGGTCAAAGATGATGGTATGAAGTGAAAGGTCTTGCCATAAATTTGAAATGAAAGGTCTTGCCATAAGAAATTTATATGCAAAATATGAAAGTTCTACCTTAAATAGTTCAGGAAATATTGAATGGTCAAGGTTTTTTTCCCTCGGTAAAACTGCAAGGTCATGTTCATAAGGTCAAAGACCATGCTATCACGTGAAAGGTTTTGCCATAAAGAATCTATATACAACAGCCTAACCTTAAATAGTTCAAGAGATATTTAAAGAGGTTCGCACCTGACATTTGGAGTTTTGATTTCTACATTGAAGGAGAATTAGAAAATTAAAAAGAAAAACTGGGGTCGCAACGCTTTTTATTGAGCTATAGTGTTCTAAACATGACCTTTTTGGACTTAAAATTATTTTTCTGTTTGTGTCAACACAACATAAGCAACACAAATCAATCATTACATAAAATAGATACATAATCATGTCCTCTAACACTACAGATGAAAAAAGATATTAATACTAGTAAAGGAAATAAATAATGACCTTTTCGCACTTGATATACAAAAAACTTCATGATATCAAAATTGAGAGTGTAAAAAAACATATTAGGAGTAATGTCAATTTCTAAATTCTTTCATAATTTTCAAGGTCTGGTCTTCCAGTTTAAAATGCAACTGAAAAAAGTGGGGATTGGAGATCAAATTTTTGAATTATTGGCGAAAATACTGAATTTTTATACAAAATTTCGAGTAAATTAACATTGATCCTCTATTGTGGCCCTATTTTATGCCCAGGATTTTAACAAACTTGAATTTGCACTCTGTCAGAAAGCTTTTACGTAAATATTTACTTTTCTGGCCCAGTGGTTCTTGAGAAAAGGATTTTTAAACGACCCAACCCTATTTTTGCATTTTTTGATTATCTCCCCTTTGAAGGGCGCATAGCCTTTATTGAGCACACTTGATTCCCCTTTAATCAAGGATGCTTTGCATCAAATTTGACTGAAATTGGCCTAATGGCTCTAGAGAAGAAGATGAAAATGTGAAAGATTTACGAGCAGAGGGACGGAAAAAAGATGATCAGAAAAGCTCACTTGAGTTTTCAGCTCAGGTGAGCCAAAAAGCACAACCCCCAACCCCCTCCCAATACAACAGCTACAACCCCAAAAGAAAACTCCGTATCCATGCATGCCCTTTTAATCAGTTGCTGGTAATTAATATGAATTTTAAGGAGGGTGACCACGTCAGACGATTTTTCACTTAATCGCTATATAGGCCTACTGACGAAGTGCATTTGTACCTGTGCATATTTGAAAAGATCTGCCCGACCTTCAAAACGCTTGTAAAACTCGGGCAACCGCCATGGAGATATGACCTGCAAAATAAAGAAATAGAAACATGAGAAAGCGTTTCTTTTAAATAGATTTTTTTTTTTTACAGATTTTGTCTCGATGCTATAAACAAGACGATATCCCGCACAAATTGTTGGATCTTCGCCAAGTTAATATGCACATGTACCTTGATAGTTGGGTGCAATGCGTAAGCTCCCAGTTCAAATCTGATCTGATCATTGCCCTTGCCCGTCGCCCCATGGGCGACATACTGTGCCTTCTCATCTATAGCAACCTTGATCATTGCCCTGAAAGTATTGAAGTGAAATACCTCTTAGCCAAATTATTAAAATGGCTAATGATATCCACTCTGAGGTGCATGTATTATGAAGGTAAAACAGTATGTGAGGGTATTATGAAGTTTAATTGTGTATGTCCTAGTTCAATCTTCGAAAGAAAACAAGGAACAGTGTATGTACTGCCAGTAGTTTACCTGGCGATACAGGGCCGTCCCAGGGCGGTCCCCAACAGGTAGCGGTCCTCATATGTAGCGTTTGCCTGGATAGCTGGCCATATGAACTCCTCGACAAACTCCGTCCGGACATCAGGAATTACCATCTAAACACAAAAACAGTTGGGGAAGAATATCATATAAAAACAACAGCAACAACCAGCTGACGAATTATGATTCCCCTGCTCCGGTTTTTAGGGTCATCACGTCACATTGGCTTGAATCGTAAGATATTGTTACAGTGAATACGCATGCCAATTGTGTAGCCCGAATTCTATGTATTTGCAAACTTAAAACATTGTTGTGACGTCAGTTCTTTGTCTTGACAGTACTTTATTTTTCATACTGTACTGAACATAGTCCAGTATTATTAAGAGCAGGCCAATATTATGAGAAATACTGTTTTAAGTAGAACAATGTTTTAAGTAAGATACGAGACTCCGATGCTCTATCATGTCAGATACGGGACTGATAACTCACCGCTACGCGGCTCGTGCCAGTCCCGTATCTGACATAATAGACCACCTTCATCTTGTATCCCTTATGTATAAGTCAGGTTGAGGTTATCACATGGTTTCTGATTTATCTTGGGAAGAAAACATTATAAAAGTCTGGTATGCTAATAGACATGGTTAATGGTATCACATTCGATGTACAGTATTGTACAAAACAACCCCTCCCCCCCAAAAAAAAACCACGGATTCTTCAAAACTCACATTATACTACTGTAATTCAATAGCTTTAAACAATTTACATGTGCTTGGCAATGCATGTACATTTCCATAACTAGTTCTAAACAAAATGTACGTCTCCATGACTCTAGTTCTAACTAGCTGTCTTGAACGTTCAACTCCTCCATTATCGGCTTCAATTTGATTGTGTCGTGAAAACAAACCCCAACCTGGTTCTGGAGACATCCTTTATTTTTTAATTGGGTTTCAGTATGGGTTGCGCATTAGCTTATATTTTCATAGTACCTATACATTTTTTAAAATTTTCATAGTACCTATACATTTTTGACAGTGGGTTGTAAGGGAAATGTCACTGGATGGGTTTCCGTTGTAAACAACACCCTTTTCATATACATGTACTATCAATCTACTGTACCATACATCTCTACCATGGAACCATCAATTCTTAAGATACTTCGAGATTCTTTGTTTCATACCGATTTTAAGGCCATTCTTGGCACACTGATTTGACTACTGATTATTCCGTTTACCTGATCAGGATGTAGGGCTCACGGCGAGTGTGACCGGTCGATAGGCGATGCTTAATCCTCCTAGGCACCTGATCCCATCTGATATACATGTATATAGGAGTCCGTGTTTGCTCACCTTTCTATTTTGTATTGCTTATAGGAGTTATGCGATTGATCACTGTTCGTTATATTTGCCTTTCATGTACAAATAAGCATGGCTGTAAGTTTAGCCTATTCATGACTAAAAAAATTTAAAAAGTAAAACGTCGATCGTTTAAACAGATCTTAAACATTAGAACAAAATGCAAAAACCAAATGGAATGATATCAACATAATTAAAGTAGATATTTTTGATTGAGTTTTGTATTTTCTGAAGAACTATGCATTTTGTTTTCTTGTCAACTCCTGACGCCATCATCTCATGGCATGGGAACAGGAACAGTTTTTCAACTTTATTAATTTAAAAAAAAAAAAAGACGAATACTCAATGGACATATCCAGAAAAAATCCGGATTTTTTCCGGGTGTGGGGGGGGGGGGGGTGCACCATACTGTACATCCGCAGACTTAATTGTATAGTACCCTCTTTGCACCGAGCTTCATGGCTTTCTCTTTTGCGGCGTTGAAATCCTCATCCTGTCCTATGTTCGCCTGCAAATAAACAAAGTAACAAAATTATTTACATGTGTTTCATATAAAGCACAATGTCAGACAAATATTAGTATTTCTTCATATTCTAACATCTACACTGTGTACATATCCCCACAAAGAATAACCTACACAGAACGCAATGACGTCATATCCTTGTTCTATGAGCCAGACGAGAATGCAGGAGGTATCCAGTCCCCCGCTGTACGCCAGAACAACTCGTTTACTGCTAGACTCAGACATTGATTGATGCGTTGATTATCTGGAAAGTTCAATAACAATATTCGATTATTAAATCGATTATTACAGTGTACATATTACAGATTGGGGGGTGGGGGTGTCCGAGATAGCGCCATTACAATTCATAAAAATACCTTCATTGTAAATACTCTTTTCTTTATGGGTGGATAGATGTGTTTTTAGCAAGAAAAGTCGAATAAAATTTGTTAGGAATTCTCTAAAATTGGAAAAATAATACTTTAATAGTTTGATCATATTGAAAGTCCCAGTCCTCACAAAAGTATAGTAATATTGGCGCGATCATTATGTCAAAAAATTAAGCTGTACATAAATCGACAAATCTGGACTTCTCATTTTTTCTCTCAATAAAATAAACTTTCCTACTTTCTTCAAGTAACTTTGATTTATCCTAGAAAATGTGAATCCTACGTAGATAACTCATTTTCTAGAGATAAATTTTCACCATTGTATCTGAATTAAATGTAGGTAAATCATTCATCTATTGCTTACTAAAGGCAACAACCTTAGTTTTTAAGGCAAAAACCTGCATTTATTTTACAATACAGAAAACATAGCATGAATTGCAGCGTGTAATTGTTGTACAGATTCTGTTAAAATGACAGTATCCAAGACATGCAACAACAAATACAGGATTATTTTTTTTAAAGTATCAATTTCATCTGTACTAAGCAAGACGTGAACCGCTTTAGTAACATTGTGGTTAAACCATCATAATATGCTTTTGAAATCGGAAGGTAGGATCGGGAAAAACTTTAAGATAGGTCTACATTTAACGGCTGATTTAGGCAATACACCACGTCTAATCAGCCCAAGACATGTAACTGATATGGTCTCAAAAAGTATTACATTTTAAACCCATTCATTTAATTTCCTTGTTTGTATCACTGTTTTGATACTCAAATGATTATTCGGTATATATATTGGAGAATAATGGACGCGGCATTTCTTTGATGTCTGTAATAATAGTTGTAGAATTAGTTTTAGACGCCAGTTTTGGCAGCTATACTTTGTAAAAGCTTTGTGATATGTATCATTCATTACTAAACCAAGGTTTGTTTACTCTAACTTTCTAATTATTACCATTCGTGTTTTGAAAAAACTAATATACCACTTGAAATAGCAGTTCCCTTTAAATTACTACATTCATCTTTACATTTGATATCTCTGCGTGCAGCTCGGGGAGAGATGCTTTTGATTGAGGAGATGACACATATAAATACACACCTATTCTGTGTATCACATTAGAAATTTGAACAGGCTAAATGTTTACAAAGTCTCGTCAGTGGTCAAAGACAGGAAGCACCGAAATGTGTTAAAATACTTTCACAACATATGATCTCATTTAGTTCCCTCGGAGAACCTCTTACATACAATGTAAGCTAGGTAAACTCATACACAGGAAGATCACGTACACATGGAACATGAAGAGAAAATTACTACATTTTGTGCTTTTATCGATTCTGTTTCCTAGTAAATTCTGTGACATTCAGAACACAGAAAATCTTTATCCGAGTGAATGATTAACTCAATTCCAATAAAAACCTAAGTCACCGCCATATAGTGCATGTATATATATATATATATATATATACACACATTTTACTTTTCCGTTGCTGATTAGTTTTTCCTCCATAAGTGTTTCCGCAACGCTTGCACATAAATGACATACGTTAATTGTCACTCTCTTATATAATCCCATGGTCCTTGTACTAGAGAGTGCAGAAGTGACATGAATTCCATCGCTTAGCGACGAAAGTGGGCTATATTACGTAACATGAGAATGCTCTTATTAATAAAATTTGTGATGTAAAATTTCTTGCAACCTCCGTTCCCCATAAAACTGTTTATGCTGTTTATGCTTTCCAATATATATGTACAACTTACTTACATGCGAATATCGTTTATTTCTCACAGGCGTCGGGTAATTTACAAGATTGTATGTTGCGCGAGGTGCACCCACAGGGAGCAGGTATACAGCCACGTCAGTGGAAACATGATGTGACATTTCTATGGAGCGCAAAATTAACATAAACTCAAAAAATTGAAAACATCTTTAATGTACGAAAGTCTGTAGGTGCCATAGTATAGAAATTAATATTGTTTTAACGGGCGGTCGCAACTTATTATCTGGCGGCCATATAAATAAACTGGCGGCCGCCACTTATGCCACTTATTTAACTAGCGGTCGCCACATAACCCCCACTTAATTTAACTGGCCGCCGCCATTTAATTTATCTGGTTTTTCAAATTATCGAGACAGCCGGAGGCTTCGAATTGGCAGTCTCCATGTCTAAATTAAGTGGTGATCGCCAAATAAATTAAGTGGCGGCCGCAAGAGAGTAAGTGGCGGCCGCCAGCTAAATGAATATTCATTTTATACCCTTGGCAACTACCGGCTTCCGTACAAGTGATTTGAAGATTTTGATCTGATGTGTGCATCAATTCAATTATTGCTCTCATCAATTCAATTGATGTGCGCATCAATGTGGTGTAAATATAGATATAATGTTCTATCGTTAAAATGATAATGTCCTACGGACCCGATGTGGTGAGGGCCTGTCCCGAGACACAGTTAGATTATTCTAACTAGTGTAAATATTGTTCCCAAAATTAATTTGGAGCTTGGTATAAATAATTTGATGATTTGTTTAAATCAATTCAAGATATCTTTTAGTTACTTACAACGATTTTGATGCGCGCATCAATGCTTTTGAAGAAAGGAACAATTCAATGAAAACGATTATTAATTCAATTGTGGATGAAAGATGAAGATACATTGAATTGAAGATATTTCTAATTATATATTTGTTCTCTCTCTCTCTCTCTCTCTCTCTCTCTCTCTCTCTCTCAGAAATATTGCGCGGATCGACTGAATTAATGGTATCGTTAATTAGATTGAAGAGAACAATTATTCAATTATTGTGTGCATTGAATGAATAAATTAAAAAAGAGCAATAATTCAAGTATTGCGCGCATTAATTGAATTAATGCTTGTATTAATTGAATTATTTCTCTTTTCAACTTAATTGTTTCGTGCATCAATTCGATTGTTGAATTCAATTCATTGGAAAAGAGCAACAATTTAACTATAACGCGTATCAGAATGATTAGTGCTATGAACAATTCAATTATTGTGCAGTAAGCCAGACAGTTTCAAGTAATAAATGTATATTAAAGTAGTGACGTCATAAGATTTTGCAAAATCAATGATTTATTTAGATTTATGTGTGATATTATCATAAATTTCGTTGGAATTTTTTCCAATAGTTATTGTAAAAAATCTTGTTAAACATAAAATATTTAAAAAGTCTAAGTTATACATAAACAAGAGGTCCACAGGCCTTATTGGTCACCTGAGTACTAGTTAAAAGTATCACTAGTCCTAAGGGCTAAACAATCTAGAAAAAAATTCTGTTCTGAAAATATCTAAGCTAAATTCGAATATTCAGTAACAATATAAAACAAGATGTGTTCTTAAAACTTCAATGCCCTCCAAAGTGCATATACTGATGAAAGGCTTTACATAATTTTTTTTTACATCATAGACAGTTGCTTCTATAACAGAAATGGAAAACGGAAATATTCATATTTAGTGATCAGTCATCCAAAAAAGTATTTTATTTAACACCACTCTGATTCCACGCACAAATACTCTGAAATTGAAATAAAAGTTCCTCATTGACAATATCTTCGTGGTCTTTAGTGACCAGGTCTTCCAACAGTCTATTGGAATTCCCATGGGCACGAATTGTGCTCCTTTGTAAGCTGACCTGTTTTTATGTTCATATGAAGCAGAATTCATTCAAACTTTACGTGAGAAGAAAAAAACTCTCGTGGCCTTCGATTCGACATTTAGATATATCGACGACGTTTTATCTATATATCTAAATATGTAATAACAATAATAGCTTTCATTCATATGTCAATTCGATATATCCCTGTGAACTAAAAATAAAAGACACCACAGAGTCGTCCACTTCTGCTTCATACTTAGATATTTTATTGAAAGTAGATATTAACGACAAACTAACAACTCAACTTTATGACAAACAGGATAATTTCAGTTTCTTCATCATCAACTTCTCATATCTATGTAGCAATGTTCTATTATCACCTACATATGGTATTTATATCTCTCAACTGATTCGATATGCAAGAGCTTGTTCTCAGTTTTTAAATCGAGGCAAGCTACTGACAAACAATTTGATGGTGCAGGGGTTTCAACAGTCTCGATTAAAGTCGGCATTTCGCAATTTCTATGGTCGTTATAACGATCTAGTTCGTCAATACAACATATCATTGGGTCAAATGCTGTCTGACTTATATCATACCGATTGTTAGACCGTTCTTGGCACACTTATTTTGACTACGAATAACTCCGTTTACCTGATCAAGATATAGAGCTCACGGCGGGTGTGACCGGTCGACAGGGGATGCTTACTCCTCCTAGGCACCTGATCCCACCTCTGGTGTGTCCAAGGGTCTGTGTTTGCCCAACTTTCTATTTTGTATTGCTTATAGAAGTTATGAGATTGATCACAGTTCGTTATCTTCACCTTTCATGTATTAATATTAAACGATATGACTTATTTGGAACCACCCTAAAGTCAAAACCCTTGTGTTGGGAAATTCATCATTTTTGTACATTCTTTTCTGCTTTTCCTAGATATGCATTTAGTTTTTATACTGTATCAGTAAACCGCCGTAAAATGGCTGAAATATTGCGAAAACGGCGTAAAACCGCAATCAATCCATCAATCAATTATCAGTAAACTTAAAGAAGTTCTTCAAATGATAAAGACAATAATCACTCCATCCTGTTACCAAACCCTTACCCCCTATATCATGAAATTTACAATTTTGGTAAAGGACTACCTAAATATCCATTAAGTCAAAAGCACTAATGAAGATGTTATATAAGTGTTTTACACTCAAACAGTATATACCAAGTTTGGCCCCGTCCTGGGGTCAGAATCGCTACCCCAGGGATCAGAAAATTTACAATTTTGGTCGAGGCCCTCCTGCTTTACATCACTATGCATTTAGTTCTTCTTACACATGTACGGTTGTAGAGAAGACTTCTGAAAATTTGTGAATGTTTGGCAGTTTTTCCCCGCCCCTAAGGCTCCAGGGGTGCAGGAGTCCTGAATTTTACAGTTTATGTCTTCCTTGTCCCAAAGATGCTTCATACCCTTTTTGAAAAGAATTGGAATGGTAGTTATCAAAAAGCTAAAAATGTTCAATTGTTAAAGCTGACATGAATTAATAAATACGTACACCTTTCTCATCTTATCCGCCATATTTCTTTCAGGTAGCCTAATTTACTCTACCCGTATATACCCCAAATGTGATTGTCACACTTGAGTGATTTTTCTAGGAGGACTCGACCAGTGCACATCTCCGATAGTAATATATAGGGAATGAGAAACAAAATAACATTTTAAAACATTATGCTTTGAAATATTGATTGTATACTAATGCAACATTCTGGAAGTTTAGATAAGTTAGACAAAAATGCCAAAAAAAAAAAAAAAAAAAAAAAAAAAAAAGCTTTTCTTGCATGCTTGTAAGTGCATGCAAGTATTTGCATTTTCTAATAAAATAAATGCGGATAAATCATTTGTCAATTACATACTGATAGAATGGAATAGGCAAAGAGCATAAAATATATTATTTATATCAATTCTTGCAAAATAAAGGTGCATGCCATATGCATAATATGCAATGCACAAGATATAATCGCCAAAAAAAAGTATCAAATACGGGCGTCTATTCAACAGGTATCGGAGATGTGCACTTACCGAAAATATTAGATTCTCTTTATTCTGATAAATCCACGAAATAAAATGATAAACTCCATTTGTATCCCGTTAGAACTTTACAACACGTTCTCATTCCATTATACAGACTGCGACACACTTCACCCGTGCCAAACAGGGTGTCTTCAATCAGGAGAGATGTCAGAGTCGAAAATTTTTCCTGTATTGAATGCTTGTCTGGTCGAGGTTTTGCAGTTTATAGAAATGGGGAATCTAATATCTGGTTGGATATATTGCGTGCACAATTCAAAATTTCTCGATGATCATATACAAACTTGGATATGCAAATAAGGGAATAATGATCGAAAATATACATCTGTGTGCAAATGCGTGTATTACATTTGCAATCCATAATAAACAGCTCATTACACAAAGACACATATGAAAGGATATTTATAAACGAAAATATAGTTTTCATGTCTCTTTTGGAACCACATAATTATTTACGGTCTCTGTATGTCCATATTCATTGAGAGAGAGAGAGAGAGAGAGAGAGAGAGAGACCGTCCTACTTCGATTTATAATATATCATTTCATAGAAGGAAAGAAAATTGATCACTTATATAAATGTAAGCTTTCAAGCATTAAAAATTTCCAGCTATTTAAAAATTTGTGATTGACAATATATTGGAAACTTACAGGAGTTGATGCTTATAATTGAATTCATTACAAATTTTAAAAAAAATATTAGTTTGAACTGTGCATGTAGAAAATACTGACTTTGTATGTTAGAATAACGGGGGAAAAGTAAATTGTCAAAAAAAAGTGGGGAAAGCAGACCAGCCTTCCTGCCCACCCCAACCCCCTGTTTTCGTGCCTGAAACAACATATCAATTCGTGTTGAAAGAAAGGTGCATATCTACATTTCATTAAATTCCAAAGGAGCTCGAATTTATGTGTTCCCCTATTAATTATTTTGTATGCAAGATTCGTTTCCAAATTTAGAATCATGCTTTCAGTCAAAGCAGAAATGAACTCATGTTGAAGTATATCTAGTTTGAATGCAAATGTTGCTTTCTAGACGTTCCGTCCCATAATCAATCCGTCCCTTAGTCGATTCGTCCCATTACCGATCCGTCCCTAGACTATCCGTCCCCTAGTCGATCCGGCCCAGAAAAAATCATATTTTTTCAAGTGGTATTTACAATACTGAATTGATTTAATTCATCTGTGTATTTCATCTTCATGCATGGTGTGTGTGCCGCTGATATCTTGTCATCAGGTAGTCATCCTTTAATATGCTCTATGGTATTTATGGCTTTTTTGCAGACTAATTAACCTTGATCACACGTAATGTATATTAATCTTCTTGAGACTGTTTATCATAACGAATATCTCTTCTTTTAAAAGGAAGAAAGACATACTTTGCCAAAGCATTTAAGGTATTTGTTCCTCTATATTGAAATACGCTTTCAGTATTTCCCAAAAAGAAGAGATGTTTTGATATTTGACAGCTTTTTCTAAGATCATTATACACATAACAATATTCGATAAAGTGGGCTTAATTTTCAATACAAAGAATACCTTTTGTCTTTAGAGAAAGTTTACATACTCTCATTTCTTGGAATATTTCTATACCTGCCACATTCTATTTCCAAATCATGAGCAATTCTTTGAACTTCTGGAGTTTTAAAAAAAAACAAAAAACTTCTAATAGTTACATGTAGGTTACTGTAAGCTCGTAATGATGAAAGGTTGCACAACAATGCAGTTATAAAAACTGTTTTCACTAAGGTGTTTTCACAATGATCAGTGGACATGGGACACACATTTACATTTATTGCTATACATAGTTGAATAACGACATTTTCATAACCATCTCACTTCAAACAACAATTATAAATCCTAGCAAAATGGGCCGAATCGACCATGGGACGGACCGTCTAGGGACGGATCGACTAGGGACGGACCGACTGGGGGACGGAACGACCTGTTACCCAAATGTTGGGTTCCTTCTTTTAATTTCATCAGACTCATTAGAAACCCCTCTCCCAAACTATGCAGCTTTGTTTTTATTGATATCTAAATCGGTATAAATGAATCCGGATATAAATTATATAATGTTTTTTCGTGATCATATAGATATTGATACTGATAATGAAAAAAGAAAATGTTTATACTCTTGCCTTCTGCATATCCTACTAATGCATTACAGTATATTGACATTGTATCATATCAAATAAAAGCTCAACACGAATTTTACTGATTTATGCATACTAACATCTTATCGAATACATTTGAATTTGAAAGTTCTACGTACAGCGGTATGGCCATTGCGCCAGACCTACGAAATGAAAATATTTATGAATAAATTACACTCAAGCCTCAAAGTAATCATTATGGCATGTTACAGAAACGTTAAAACACAAAAATATGCTATAGTCCTGCAATGCATGCATACGATTTTTCTGAATACATGTATTTATGTATTCATGAATGAAGTTCCTACGCTTGAAAATATCTTGGTCTTTATGCATTTTGTTTTGTGATTTTGGTTTACCATTCCTTACACTGTGTAAATGAAGGAAAACTTGGTAAAGGGTGCAATTCTACATGCACCATATAATTAGTATACATGCATGTGTAGCAAAACAAAATGTACATGTAATAACCAGACATGTATCGTCATTTTTCATGGGGGGGGGGGGGGGGTACAACAGGGGAAAAAATGGAAAATTGGATTCTTCAAAATTTCTAGCTGCAGAACTGTAGCTCTCTGAAAAAATATTTTGACATAACAGAGAGCTACAGAGCCACCCCTTATAAAAACCTTCGATTTACGGCGCACAAAAAGCTGCGCACGGTTTAGGCCTTATATCGTTGTATTCTTGAGTTGCTGTCTCATAAATTTAATATAAAAAAATTCTTAACATATTTTCCTACTATACTTGAGTCTAAACATACCTTCAAATATTCATTAAAGCCCCATACGACCTGAAAACTCCAAGCTTCAAATGATTTCGTTTGTTGACGTAGCCATGTTAGGTAGCCGGTCAATTCGTACCCTGTTGTTGTTGGTATATATTAATAAAATTCGTTATATGTTATGTATTTGCTCTTCATTTATTATCAATACGAATAATTTATAGAAATTTAAAAAAATAAAGTTTTTCTAAAGGTAAAATAAGCTCTTGATTCATGAAAATGCTACTAAAGTCCTCAACACTCGTGTGGCAGGGATGGCGACCGGACCAGACTAATGAAAGCCGCATTGCCGTGAGTTTAGCTATTTGAATAATTATTATTTAAAGGCACTGGGGTGATATATTATTTAAAATATTTAGCAAAAATATTTGTGGGGATATTAGTTCACATCTAGACGTTATTGTGCAAGTATGGAAATTAACCAGGATTCGAATTGACCAGCTACCTAACATGGCTACGTCAACAAACGAAATCATTTGAAGCTTGGAGTTTTCAGGTCGTATGGGGCTTTAATGAATATTTGAAGGTATGTTTAGACACAAGTATAGTAGGAAAATATGTTAAGAATTTTTTTATATTAAATTTATGAGACAGCAACTCAAGAATTCAACGATATAAGGCCTAAATCGTGCGCAGCTTTTTGTGCGCCGTAAATCGAAGGTTTTTATAAGGGGTGGCTCTGTAGCTCTCTGTTATGTCAAAACATTTTTTCAGAGAGCTACAGTTCTGCAGCTACAAAATTTCTTGCCATTCAAAATAATAATTAAAAAAGATGAACGAAAAGAGCAATAAAATAAAACAAAACACCCAAACAAACCAAGATGTTTTGTCCGATGTTCAAAGTCCTAATGTGGGGTGAAGGGTTAAAGAGTCTTTTACTTTGACTACCTCAATAATTTCCCCCTACACTTCATTTTCTTCAGTCGTTGGGGGTCGGATGGGGTGGTTAGAGTCCTCTACTACTATGAGTGCCTCAAATCTTCATTTTCTTAATTGGTGGGGGTGTGTGTCTTCTACTATTATATCAGAACTTTCAAGCTGGGGTAAGTGGGGGAGGGGTTGTCACTCAATGTATCTTTTATTTGCATTACGAACTAACAAAAAATGGATATTGTTATTAAAGGTGGGTGACAGACACTCTTGTCCTCTCCCCTTGATGTTTGATAACGACGCATAATATGATAAACTCGATGATTACATTTTGCATTAGTACAATTTGCGTCGAGTTCGACGCAGAATGTAATAACGCAAAATGGCATAGATATATAAGATCTATTGAGCGCTAAGTTAGCATAAAATGAAGTAATTGAAAATAACATTATTTAAAAATATGTTTCATTTTTAATTAATCAAATAAATCTGTATTATCAATTAATGAGAGCAATATTGAGTTACTAGTACTGTTCTCTTTTTATTGAATTAACGATATCATTTGTCTTAATAAGAGCACGATTATTACAAGATCATCGGTTCTCTCTCTCTCGTCGTTATCTCTCTCTCTCTCTCTCTCTCTCTCTCTCTCTCTCTCTCTCTCTCATCCCACACACTCGTACAGTGTTGTATATGCAAATTTATGTACCTAAATGATTTCCTGATTTATAAATCTGCAATACTCTGACCAGTAAATCATATGGTATAAGGATCCATGCACAATACAGGGTAAATATTATACTCTGATACTTCCCCTGATTGAAGATAGCTGATCGGCACGGGCTAAGTGTGTCGCAGTCTGTACAATGGACAATGTTGTTTACTGTTGGAATGCAAATGGAGTTTATCGTTTTGTTTCATGGATTATGCAAATAAAGGGAGTTTTACTACTACTTAGAGTATTTTCGACAAGTGTACACGTACATCTGCGGTCCTTTACAGATATTATGAGTAGGCCCAGGTAAATAGTCGTCCGCATTCGATGCGTTTTCATGGCGAGCATACATGCCATTTTTATAAGTACAGTAGTATTTATGTCTTTGCCTTTTACTTGAAGTAATTGTGAATGGTATAGATTGTATACTCTTTGCTTATTCCATTTTATCAATAGATAAAAGATGAAATATTTCTCCGCATTTTTGCATAGTTTTGACATATTTACTGCAAATGTACGCACGTTCACGTAAAGTAAAGGCATTCTATATATATTTATCCAAATATATATATTTAGAATGATTTACTACTGTACGATATGTTTATTATAATTTTGAGCACTGCGTGGTGTTCCAAAACGTGATTTCATTTCTTCTTGATGTCCTATAAATTAGTATCGGAGATGTACGTGTTACCTGTCGAAGCTACCCGCACAGGTAAATCGAAGACACTGATGTGAAGTGAAGCTTAGCAAAGCTCGTCCCCTTATATACCATGCGAACCCCGATGCATATAACAATAGAAATTCCAACTAATATGGCGGATTAGCAGAGAAATATGGCGGACATATAGAATTATACTATATTTATTAATTCATGTCAGCTTTAACCTTTAAAATGTATAAACAGTATTGCTCAAAAGCGAGGAGCTAACTTCCTTACTCGATATTCACAAGTACTCTTGACGTATACACGACCACGCAGAGAAGATAGCCAAAATTAAGCTTTACCATTTTTTATGCTGCGAACACCTTCATTTTCAAGAAAGGCGATCGACATCAGATGTCGAATTGCAGACATTTATGCAACGTAAACTTTTTGATTCACCCCAAATGAAGAAATCTTGATTTAACTTTCGGACATGTTCGGTTGGCCCTGTTTGTATAATGTATGCAGTGCGCGCCTTCTTCACACGTGGTCGGAAAATAAAACAATGGCGTCAGAACATTTTGTGATCGAGTTTGTCGACTGAAGATATAGGAATAAGGACCTATCCGACTAAATTCATTATGATAAATCATGTGCCAAACACTATAGGGCAGTAAGATATGTACAGATCAAACCATTGGTGAAAAAAATACGTGTTATGCTAATTAAACAGTCACATGGTCAGCATTCGATTCATTTCGGAAAGAAGGTGTTTAAAAGGACAGACTAATTATCTTAAAATTGTTTTCATTTAGATCTCCACAACCGTAGGGTTTTGTATGCATATTTAATAGAGCTTTTTGTTTCATTTTATTCATAGATAAATTATCTTTACTTGAATTTAACATAAGAATTGGAGCTTATTTACCTTTTAAAAATCCAACATGAGCCATTTCATGAAAAATATGGACTCATAGACCTATATTTTCAATATGTTTTCAACTAAAAAACAAATATTTACTAATGTATAACGAAAGTCGATTGAAAAATTTCGAATGATTTAAATGAAAATAAACGTATATTGGAAAATAGTGATGAAAGTGAAGTAGATCAGAGTCACATGACTGGTAAATGAATAAAAGTTGACAATGACTTTTTGAAGTTATCTGCCCTTGGAAGAAATAAGAACAATCTAATTTTCTTAAAATATGCGCGGTAAATGTACAATCTTATTTTATATTTTCACAAAGAGAAAGAGTACATGTAACTGTTTACCGAGAGACTTGTAAGAAAATATAATTTTAAAAATATATCTTAATAAAACATGCTCTTCCCACAGACTTCAATGTAAAATTCTCGGTGAAATAAATCAAGCAGTAATCAAAATTTAGAAAATTCATATAGTAGATCACTTTCATTTAATGAACCCTTCAAAATGATACCATGATTACAAAAATCCCACGATACGATATATGATCGCTATACATTGAATACCTTAACAAAGGATACATTGTTATTTCAGTTCCAAAATAGGATAGTACAGAGATTTCTAAGAGTGAATAATATCTTTATTTTTCAGGAATTATCGATATTCCAAAATGTACAATATGTTCACTTGATCCTAAAACACGTATGCATTTGTTTTTAATACAATTGTGTCAAACGGACTGGATTCAACAAAAATCTGGCGAAATAACCAAGTTTGGTCCAAACAATGTGATTGTCAAGAAGTTTGAAGATATATACAGGATTAAATATTAGTATCGTGTTAACTCAGAGGTCAGTGATATTACATATCTTAACATAATGTGTGTGTGTACTAACTCAGAAGTCAGTGATATTACATATCTTAACACATAATGTGTGTGTGTATTAACTCAGAGGTCAGTGATATTACATATCTTAACATAATGTGTGTGTGTACTAACTCAGAAGTCAGTGATATTACATATCTTAACATAATGTGTGTGTGTGTATCAACTCAGAAGTCAGTGATATTACATATCTTAACATAATGTGTGTGTGTATTATCCTGTTGAAAATAAGATGGTCAATATCAAAATGTCGGTTTCAAAATGATAAATGACTCGATATTTCTGTTTTGCAAAAATAAAATGTGTTTATGTTCCTCTTAATAATAAGATGTAAGAGAGAGAGAGAGAGAGAGAGAGAGAGAGAGAGAGAGAGAGAGAGAATGCTTGATTGAACTGAAATAATGATAATAAAGAATTCCAACCTAATTGCTCCAATTAATAATAAACAGGATTTATCAAAATGCCATTTTTATTGTAAATACTAGTATTGCTGAAAGGTTTCTTCCAATCGCGAGTTGCACCTGTACAAATATTATAATCAATGTATTTTCATACCAATGGTAAATACGATAGTCCAGTAGACTATCGATCCTTATTGACACAATTTCTTAAATTTGTAATCCTAACACGATTTTGGGGGGGGGGGGGGGGGTGTGTGCATAAGATGCATCTTTTATGTGTAGTAATAAACAATCAGTAGAATTAATATTGCATGTAGTTGAAACATTGGAGGTTACGATGGTTTTATCAGGGTAATAATTTTCGATGTTACCCTCATTACCATGCAATATCTATATAGGAGTGCTGTTAACGGTCCTCTAGGTGATCGATGAGCAGATTTTTAAATGAACAAGCGATGAAAAGGTTATTACGTTCTTGAAAACATCTAAATAAAAGTTGAAAATGACGTCCAAAAATGTCTTTAGAATGACATCCTGAAAACGACGTCTAAAACTTTCATTTCATGATGTTTACATAGTTTATTCAGTCTTTGAAGTACGGCCTCTGCTGTGAATGTTTTTAAAACATTTTAGTTTACAATTCATATAATTAGTTTATCACTCATTAGATGAAAAACAAGGTTTATCAAATCCTGCAAGCATCGGGTAAAATTTGCATTGCCTTTCATAATAGATTTCTTAAATTGTTGATAATGAAACATAGTTTCATTAGTAAAACAAAAACAAACAACAACAAAAAAAAAGCAATAAAAAAAAAGCAAACAAAAAAGCAGAATTTGTACACCCATCTAATTATTGTATATTTTACCAGTTAATTATTATCTCGCATGACATATTGTAATCTGACTAGTAAGTTGCCAGATCCCTTTGATTTTATCACTAAAATATATGTTTAAAAAACCCTCTACACTGTGACCATTATAGTTTGTAAACGATATTCATCAAATATCACGAGATTTGTCCTTTAATACAGCGTTATATCCCTTTGTTAACAGACAGCCTTAGTAATAAATGAATAGTGTGGACAATTTTAGATTGTCAGTTATCTCCCTCTTGAAGCGGGTCCTACGTTTGAATGAAACCAAATGATGATTTGTGCCAGGTGGTTGATATTGGTTTAGCAGTTCTTAAGATGAAATCGACGATGTGAAAAGTTAACAAACGGCAGACGACGGTAGTTGACCAGAGAAGCTCGATGAATGAGGTAAAATGGTTACTTTATACCAATATTTTCTGGATCTGTTCCAGAGTACAATATATTCAGTGTCTTTTCAAATCTCTAAGGAAAGTTGTTGGTATTAATCATCAGGACCGTTACAGTAGTTAAAACTCTTGATACTGTATAGTGTGCATCTGTAAATCATTCAGTGAAGATATAGTTTAATTTTTTTTTTTAAATCTTCGATTTAGGTTAAATCTCACTATACTAGTTACACCACCTAAACTATGAACACATAACTATATATATCTTTGACGGATTCACGAAGTTTCGTTACGTCATCTAATAAGTATAAGGATGCTATAAATTCGACAGTAAAAACAACTTATGTACACACACGTTCGGAAGGGGGTGTTGGTGACCAAAATATGTGCTAGGTATTTTTAAATTGGAAAACGAGAGAGATTTTGCACGAAACATCCCTGAGAACAGTACCTAGCTAGACACATCCTGCTTTCTTGTTTAATATTGTAAACATACAGTAATGGACATGCAGACAGCCGAACATGGAGTAAATTACAAATTTTCTTTTCTCCTACAGAAAATACATATTGGAGAATGAATGCGTTAATTATCGCAAGTGGATATGCAGTGTCGCTAAACCTTAATCAATATCAGACAAATCTTTAAATGGGAGATTGTATTTTTACGATTTGCTTTCAGATTACTGGTTCTAGGACGTCGTGCATAGTTCCAGGTATCGTGCATAAAGCATGTGCGAGAGAGAGAGAGAGAGAGAGAGAGAGAGAGAGAGAGCACCACTTACCTTGCTTGTGTCTGGTGTTGAACTGCGTCACTTTCACAAATTAGGAGTAACAGCTAACCATATAGGGAGGATCGATAGGAAATAGTAAATTATTGACTCCAGAGAGAAAATGTCAACTAAACGCTGTGTGTTTTAGGAATTATAAATCTAATTTGAGGAAGAACAAATATAAAAGAACGGATTTGCACTGCCCACACTTCTCCAGGTCCAATATTGGTAGCAAATCAAATGAAATCATTTAGTAAGTCCACATCAAGTTCAGACGAGTATGTAGTGATTTCATTTGCCCTGGTTTCAGTAGATAACTTAATCATGTCAGGGCAACATTATGCATTGGCGGATCCAGAAAATTTCCAAAAGGGGATGGGGTGGTGGGATTGCGACCCAAGTTTGTACCTTTCCGTTTCAAAAGAGAAAGGTGTGGAAAATCCCAAAGTGGCAAAAATATTACCAATTTTGTTAAAAATATTCAAGCAAAGTCGGGGGGGGGGGGTATCCCCGTTTAAATCCGCCACTGTCATGTCTGGAGCTGGAGCTCATGAGCTACACTGTGGTTAGAAATGTAATAGTGAAGTGGGATGTTGATCAAGTCTATTTTCTTAATGGGTTCTGCAGGACACGCCCGTCAAAATTGAGCATACATGTATATTTATGTAAAACCCGTAAAACTGATAGGCATCATTTTTATCCCATGGCAAATCTGTGTGCGAGAGATGGTGAATTCAGGTTAAAGGGGAAATCATTTATGACGTGGATTTTTTTCTTACCTCCAGTTCACTTGATGTTTTGTGCCCAAAAGCAATAAGGTTCATTTCCATACCATCAGAAATCTATATCCGAGATCTCATGATGTAGGTTAAAACGAAAATCAGTTAAAGTTTCCATATTGTTTAATTTTATATATAGTTTTAGTGTCCTATTGACCTGATGTTTGACTCCAAAATACTGCAGATGATCCTTGTCTCATATAAACTCACCATTGGAGTAAGTTAAATCAGTTTTAAAGTATTGAATAGTTTTTCAAACTTCTTAACCGAACATCCAAGCGGACTTGGTCATTCCTTTATACTTCCCAACTTCGTTTGCATGATGTATCAGTGGCGGATTTAAGCGCAACCCCAACCCCCCTCAAATTTTCATTTAAGGTAAATCGTGGTATCCTGTTTCAAAAAATATACTAAACGATAAAAGGAGCACTAATTTTTCCCACTACTGGAGAAATAAATGACAAAATCGTTTGATTGCTTGAATTACTTTATTGGGAGAACTTAAACCCCCCCCCCCCAAAAAAAAACCCTTTAAATTTGCGTCATTTATTAATTTCACCTTATTAAAAATGATAGAAAATGGTACAAATGACTAAATAGGAGACATTTTTCAAGCCCTATAAAATTTGTAAAATCCAGGAGCTTCCGGGGGCTTCGTCTCAAGGCGGTCCCAGACCCCTGTGAATAATAAATAGTCCAGAGGCCAAAACTTTCTCAACTCCAGAATCACTGGAATTTCAAACCCTTTTAAATAAATCATTCAAGAAAAACGTTTAATTTGGAAACAGGCGCACTGGAAAACATGTAATGCAGTCGAGAATCTCTGTTGAGAATGTAGCTCTACTACTCACATCACGTACCAGAAGGGGACCAAATCCACACAGAAGCGTACCAGAAGGGGACCAAATCCACACAGAAGCGTACCAGAAGGGGGCCAAATCCACACAGAAGCGTACCAGAAGGGGGCCAAATCCACACAGAAGCGTACCAGAAGGGGGCCAAATCCACACAGAAACGTACAGAATCAATATCTTTAAGTATACTCTTCTTCTTTACATAAAGTTTCAATTTTCAAAATCAAATACAAACAAAAACCAGGGGAGGCGTAGTATTTTGAGATCATTTACAGAGTAATCTAGCTATATCAAAATCGATATGCGAATCTCAACGTATTTCTCTGGCGTCTTTTGAGGAGAGTTTATATGCTCGGGTTTAGGATTCAGGAGATTCGAACCTTTGTTTTTAAAAAGCTTTTAATTATCAAAATAATAATAATAATAATAAATAAGTAAAATGGTTTCATTCAACCCAAAGTTTAAAATCCTAAATTCGGGGAGGAGATGCTTGAACAGTGCAATAGTTAATAATGATAATTTATTCATAGAAGGTAACTCGATTAATACAATGCATTAGTCCACCTCGGGACCATTTCCAATATATACATGTATATAAGCACATACTGCATTATGAAATATATTCATACGAAACATAAACATTATATAACAAATTGAATCTGAAATAGAATTGATTTATTGTTTATCGTTTTTCGCTGATTTCGCAATATTTCAGCCAGACATATATAGAATTATGATAGCCATTTGATAAAGCTACATTTTCTACGTACATGTATAAACTTTTCAACATTACATTTTGAAGATATTTGTAGAGAATTTTCAAATAAGTTTGTTTTATGTTTTGAAAGTTCTGAATTCACATCTGAGTGTAAAAATTGAAAAGGATCAAGAATTTAATCAGGAGATATACCATAAAATGCCTTGAACAATAATTTAATTTGTACTCTTTTTTCCCGTAAATAAAGTAATTCATCAACAGTTAATCAACCTGAGGCCGGGTGCATCATATTTTTCATTCATTACAATCCTAAGTCCTTGTTTCTGAAGTTTGTAAATTCTATTCACGTATACCCCATATGGATAGAAAATATACGATTGATGGTAAATAAATGAATTATAGGGTAGCTTTCTAGCATGCTTTATTGTCAGTAGAGTGATGTAAGAGATTTATAGACAGGTATACTGATGTGTCAATGTGAACACCTACTATGTCAGTAGAGTGATGTAAGAGATTTATAGACAGGTATACTGATGTGTCAATGTGAACACCTACCATGTCAGTAGAGTGATGTAAGAGATTTATAGAGAGGTATACTGATATGTCAATGTGAACACCTACTATGTCAGTAGAGTGATGTAAGAGATTTATAGACAGGTATACTGATATGTCAATGTGAACACCTACTATGTCAGTAGAGTGATGTAAGAGATTTATAGACAGGTATACTGATATGTCAATGTGAACACCTACTAAGTCAGTAGAGTGATGTAAGAGATTTATAGACAGGTATACTGATGTGTCAATGTGAACACCTACTGTGACTACAATTCATTGGTTCAAACGTCCATTTCCACTATCTTTTACTAATTGTCATAAAACGGGGGGGGGGGGGGGATCAGCCGATGGATCAAATTTTGCATGTATCATATAATGGTCTTTGCATGTAGTAAAAAAAAAAAAAAAAAAAAAAAAAATAAGTAAAGGAAACAGAACAAGAGGCCCATGTGCCACATCACTCACCTTGGTCCTGCTGTTGTAATTTTTAAAACAATTACTTTCAATCCTTATTCTCATGAAAAATTCTAAAGGGTCCAGACAAAATTGAATTTACACAACATGGGGATGCATCAACACCAATCTCACTAACATGACCTTGCTGTTCTGAGAGAAGGTCAAACATCATGATATGGAATGAAAAGTCTTGTCATAAGAAATATATATACAAAATATAAAACTTCTATCTTAAAGAGTTCTGGGGATATTGAATAGGTCAGATTCTTTAAAACGTAGGTCATACTCCAAGGTCAAAGTCACAAGGTCAAACAACATGGTATCACAAAGTCTTGCCATCAAGAATCTATATACAAAATATGATAGCCTTTCCTTGAATAGTTCAGGAAATATTTAATAGGTCAAACTACAAGGTCATACAGTCAAAGATTGTGGTATGAAATGAAAGGACTTGCAGTAAAAAATCTATGTACAAAATATGAAAGTTCTACATTAAATAGTTCAGGAAATATTAAATAGGTCAGGGTTCTTTAAAAGTAGGTAAAACTTCAAGGTAAAAAACCATGGTATCACATGAAAGGTCTTGCTATAAAGAATTTATATACAACATATGGCAGCTCTACCGTAAATAGTTGAGGAGATATTTCCTCAAGGTCACAAGGTTAGAAACTATGAGATGAAACAAGAGGTACTGTGAGCAATGCTCAATATGAATACCCCCCCCCCCCCCCCCCCCGCTTACCTGGAAACCATATTGCTACTTGATGTCCAGTGCGCTTGACCTTTGACCCCAAAATTGACAGGGAATGTGAAGATAACGAACAGTGATCAATCTCATAAATCCTATAAGTAGCAACCACCACCCATTTTTTTTAAATTACCCAAAACAATAAAAATCAGGTGCAATTACCAATTTTGAGTATGCTGATTTCAAATCTGCATTCCTTTTACTCCAATTTCTTATAGAAAATGAGGTATAGTGTCTTAAACACCCCTACTGTCAGGTTGCCAAAAACGGAAAATGTTTCATTTCACATCAAAAAGTGACCCAACTTTATTTCTTGAAACACCATTACCCAAAACAATAAAAAGCAGGTGTAATTACCAATTTTGAGTATGCTGAATCCAATTCTGAATTCCTTTTACTCGACTTCCTTACAGAAAATGAGGTATAGTGTCTTAAACACCCCTACCGTCAGGTTGTCAAAAAAATTGAAAATGTTCCATTTCACATTAAAAAGTGACCTGAAAGTTATTTCTTGAAATAAGGCATACAAAAGAAAAGGAAAACAATTAATACTAAATTGTTCCATGAACATTCTTAGTTGTTTTGGAAAGAATATATCTCACCTCTGGACTTCACAGATACAGGAAAGGAAGAGGAATACGGAGCGGATCAAAGATCTTAAATTTAATCAGATTGGGCCATCGCCTAATGAACTGATGAACAGGAGCAAAAGTAAAATTAATATGAAAACTGATTTATTAAACATCAGCAAGTCTTTTCCGAGAACTTCTGGTAGAGCTGTCGGGGGGGGGGGGGGGGGGGGGGGGGGGGGGGGGGTGAGTTGCATCATTATCAAAACTTACCGAAACAGTGGACTCTCTGGCCAGTCTGGGGGCTGAGCTAGTTGCATCAGAATTGACAGAAGCAGAATTCCCTGGCCAGTCGGGGGGCTGAGTTGTATCAGAATCTATTATTTATTTATTTTTATTATTTCAAAATTCAGAAATTTAAAAACTGCATGATCAGATTTTTTTGTAACACTAATAATTAATGTCACTTTATTGCGATGACTCTTCAAGTACAAACCATGATATTAAAAAAAAAAAATGAAATGAAATGATAGATAAATAAATAAATAAAATATTTGTAAGTTACTTTATTTATCCAGGAACCTATATACTAACTATAGGTCCCTGATTTATCTGTAAGTAAGTCACTAATTAAGAAAATTGCATCATCTGTAGCTTATGACCCCTTTTGCCTTGCCTTGTAATTAATATTGTTGAAAATTTGGCAAATAGCATTTTTAACCCCCCAGTCCATACCCCACTTTTCTTTAAACGCTAAAAATCCAGCTAATTCAGTGAGGAAGAAATGTCACTACCAAATTTCGAATTTCCTCTAGACTATATCAAATTAAATACCGCACTGCTATCAGTCACAGATTGACACTGGTAGGGGTATGGGGACCTGGTCTGTGAGTGTGATGGAAAAGATTCTGATGAAAATAAAGATTCACTCATCATTCAAAAATGTTTAAACATTGTATTAATGTATACCACCGGTACGTTGTGAGTACGTTAATAATGGGAGTTATCTTTCCCTGGATATCTAAATCAATCAAATACTATATGAACACGGGAAATTATCGTCCATGTTTGACTTCAGTATAATTTATTCATGCATAAAATATATTAATATGTCACTCTTTGTTGCGTATTTCACCGTTAAGTAAATGTTTACATATACTCGCTCTGCTTATTCGCTTCAATCTCAAAGGGATTTTCTGGAATGTGCCTAATTACGTGAGATACGCTAAATATAGCTATTTTAGATCCGAACGATCAACTTCGCATCATTCGTAGGCTATAGGTTTATCCATACTAGCCCGTAAAAAATAGGGTGGAACCTCGTCCCACTTTTCCTGTAGAAATAAAAATAGAACATGACGCGCCACCTAGCGAGCGTGGTTGTTGCTACTATAAGCAATTCAAAATAGAAAGTTGGGCAAACACGGACCCCTGGACACACCAGAGGTGGGATCAAGTGCCTAGGAGGAGTAAGCATCCCCTGTCAACCGGTCACACCCGCCGTGAGCCCTATATCTTGATCAGATAAACAGAGTTATCCGTAGTCAAAATCAGTGTGTCACGAACAGTCTAACAATCGGTATGAAATATACGGAAGCCGATAGGTGCCAGGGTATAGAATTAATATTTATTTAACTGGCGGCCGCCACTTAATTTAACCGGCGGTCGCCATATAAATTAACTGACAGCCGCCAGTTATTTTATCTGGCGGCCGCCACTTAATTCATATATAATTAACTGGCGGCCGCCAGATAAATTAACTGGCGGCCGCCATATAATTAACTGGCGGCCGCCATATAATTAACTGGCGGCCGCCACATAAATTAACTGGCGGCCGCCAGATAATAAGTGGCGGCCGCCACATAAATTAAGTGGCAGCCGCCAGTTAATTTATATGGCGGCCACCAGATAATAAGTGGCGGCCGCCAGTTAATAAGTGGCGGCCGCCAGATAATAAGTGGCGGCCGCCAGTTAAATTAAGTGGTGACCGACACATAAATTAAGTGGCGGCCGCCAGTTAAATAAATATTAATTCTATACCCTGGCATCTATCGGCTTCCGTAGAAATACATCAGACAGCATTTGACTCAATGATAGGTTGTAGTGGCAAACTAGATCATTATAACGACCATAGAATTTGTGAAATGCTGACTTTAAACAATACTGTTAAAACCCCTGTACCATCAACTTGTTTGTCAGTAGCTTGTCTTGATTTAAAAACTGGCCATACCCAGAAGAAGCTGTTGCGTATCGAATCAGTTGAGAGATATAAACACCATATGCAGGTGATAATGGAATATTGCTACACAAATATGGGAAGTTGAGGATCACCGGGAGAAGCTGAAATCATCCTGTTTGTCACAAAGTTGAGTTGTTAGTTTGCCGTTAATATCTACTTTCAATAAAATATCTAAGTATGAAGCAGAAGTGGATGACTTTGTGGTGTCTTTTATTTCAAGCTCGCAGGGATATATCGAATCGATATATGAATGAAAGTTACTATTGTTAATAGATAAAACATTTGTCGATATATCTAAATGTTGAATTAAAGGCCACATCAAGAGATTTTTTCTTCTCACGTTGAAGTTTCTGAATAAATTCTGCTAACAAAGGAGCACAATTCGTGCCCATGGGAATTCCAACAAACTGTTGGAAGACCTGATCACCAAAGTCCACAAAGATATTGTCAATGAGAAACTCTAGCATATTTTTTATTTCAACTCCAGAATATCTTTGTCCCATGGGTAGTCCATATGTATGATATGGTGACTGTACATAGTTGGAAAGGATAACGCTTTAGAGCCCGAAAACCATATTGCTACTTCAATGTTCAGTACACTTGACCTTTGATTAGATAGGGAACATCTTCGTCCCATGGGTAGTCCATATGTATGATATGGTGACTGTATGTGGAAAGAATAACATCTTAGGCCTGGAAACCATTGCGTCTATACCAACGGATGGACGGACAACTCGATTCCAGTATACCCCCCCCCCCCAACTTTGTTTTGGGGGTATAATGAAAGCCCTATCACTCACTATTTGAAAGTTAAGATTAATGTTAGTGTTTTGAAATTTGGGTCAAACGCCAAGGTCAAGACCACAAGGTCAAAGAAATGTAAGCTTTTACCAACATCTTTACACAAATCATATGAAAGCTCTACTATAAATAGTTCAGGATATATTGAAAAGGTTAAGTTTTCTTTAAAGTAGGTCAAACTCCAAGGTCACAATGAAAGTGCATATGAAATCCCTATCACTTACCAATTAAAAAAGTTATGAGCAAGGTAAAGATTCGTACAGATAAGAAAAAATACGCCCTCCACTATTGTTGCAGGGGCATAAAAAGAAAATCAAATCCACACAGCTTGGGAACATTTGCATTTGATTTAGTGTGGCCCTGCTACTTTTGAAAAGAATTTGTTTAAATTTGTATATCCTTATACATGTATAAACATTGATCTCATATCATAACCCCACCGTACCCCCGGGGGCCATGATTTAAACACACTTGGATCTACTCTATGTCAGGAATTTTTCATATAAATTTCATCTCTTCTGGCCCAGTGGTTCCTGAGAAGATTTTTTAAAAGATTTCCCCATTTTATTCGTATGTAAAACGTTGATCCCTATTGTGGCCCCACCCTATCTCAGGGGAATATGATTTGAAAAAACTTGACTCTACACTACAGGAAGCTTTCATCTAAAATTACATGTTTCTGGCTATATAAGTATTTCATGAGACAAAGATGTTTTAAGACTCTAAATATACTAGTACATATAAAATCTACCCCACATATATATTGAAGTCGCTTATATTGAGTTATCTATTATATTAATGAAGTAAAAATAAATCACCAGGAGTATTATTTATATAGTTCAACATCTCTTTTCTTGAACTTTGGCTATAATGAACAATTTAGGTTGGTCCCCTGAACTTAAATATATCGAGAGTAGACTGTATCAGCACTCAAAACCATAATTCCCTATTGTGGCCCCATCCTAACCCCAGGGACCATGATTTGAAGAAACTTGAATCTGCATTATGTTAGGAAGCTTTCATGTAAATTTCAAATTTTCTGGACCTGTGGTTCTTAAGATTTTTAAATGACTCAATCTTACTTTTGCATTTTCGTAATAATCTCCCCTTTGAAGAGGGATGATGGCCTTTCAATTGAACAATCTTGAATCCCCTTCACCTAGGGATGCTTTGTGCACAGTTTGATTGAAATTGGCCCAGTGGTTCTGGAGAAGAAGTTGAAAATGTGAAAAGTTTACAGACAGGTGGATGGATGATGGACAACAGGTGATCAGAAAAGCTCAAGTGAGCTAAAAATCTGAAGGGCAGGCCAGCCAGCCAGCCTGTAAGGCCTTCAAAGCTAAAATTTGTATCAAAATCTATACGCAAGATTGTAAATACCGAGTTAGCGGAACTCTCTTGTAAAGAAGTCCGGAAAAGCATGTCGATCTTGGGCATTTTTTGTTTATTCAAACATGGCATCTGAAAACAATTTAACCTGTGCATTCCACAATTAAAAGCATTTCTAAATGAAAGGTGTGTGAAATGTCTGGATACAGGAAAAATGAACTGAATTTGGCTCATGAAGCTATGTTTTGACGCAAGCTCTTCTCAGCTTTGGGAATATCCTGGCTGACAGCTGTGGGAAAAAATCCACCCAATTTCCATTAAAATCTATCATTTGTGGATATTTCTGTGTATTAGGTTTCTTTCTTGAATCATTACTACAGTCTACTGCAATGCAATGATAGTGCACCACTGTTAAAATCAGGTGAATCGATCACAACAAAAGTTGCAGAACTGTCACATGTATATCTTCAATGTTTTTAACATCTATAATGCACATTGTGCAACCCGGACAATAATAAATTATAGGTTTGAAATGAAATTATAAAAAAATTCATAGAGATGTACCACAGAAAATAACTAAAGAAACTCGATATAATAATGTGACTTTTTTCGGAAAATTGTTTTCCTCTCTAGGTCTTTTCTTTTTATGCCCTAATTTGATTCTTTGGTTCTGTCAATACTTCGTGCAGAAATGTAATTACTTATTTTTTCATAAATGATGATGATGTGTAATATATACTTTGCATATTCCAGGGGGTGGGGGGGTTGGGTTCTGGATTCCACTGAACCCCTTTCATTAATTTGAAAAACTGTTGACAGATGTCAAACAGACACCTTACCATTACATATACGTTTTTACTTTTTTGGTCTTCACCTAAATAATATCAATTTTACCAGAGCATTATGTGGAGCAGCCTCATTTAAATGCTACAAATCTGTATAAACAAATTGACTAAGTGATTTATGCTTTTATTCAATGATAAAAACTTCTATGACATTTATAAGAAATTTCGACGAGTCAACTTTGAAGTGAACACAGTCAATACACAATCACCAGTCATCTTCATCGCTGCTGGCATCGTCATCCCGCCCTTTACATAATTACCAGTCATCTTCATCGCTGCTGGCATCGTCATCCCGCCCTTTAATTGTTTTTGATGTTTTGCTGAATCCTAAGATCCCCCCTTTCTTTTTAGCTCCTATTTCTGGGGGATTCAGCAGATCTCCCTGGTAATCAATCGCCCCAGCACGCCCCAATCGCCATTCCAACATTTCAGTGGGAAAATCATCTGTTCCGCCCAGATCATCAAAGCCTACAATGTAGTCTGAAGTTTTGCCATCAACAGCAATACATATTGTTGGCATGACAACTATTCTTAATCTTTCTATCAAAAAGGGACATTTCTCGGCATTGATTTTTATAAACTTGGTTTCCACATGTTTGGGAGCCAGAATTTCTAAGTGTTTGTCAACAATTTTGCATCTGAATGTACTGTCTCTGTAAAAATGACACACAACTTTCTTGCTTCTTTTGGTCTCATCAAAGAATTCCTTTTCTGCAGCTATTTCATAATATTTCCCATGACCCTTGGCTAGCAATTCTTGTTTTTGTTTTTGGGCTTTCTTCATAGCATCCAGTCTCTTTTCGCGGAGTTTATCAAAATCATCATCATCCATACGATCTAACTTTTCAATCTCAGCATCCACTTGCTGCTCCATAACCCTCGTTGCCTCAAGCAGTTGGTGTTCCAGGACATTTTGTGCCATTTCTAAAGCCCTAAAATATAAAATAAACTATTGTTAACCATTATAATGAAGACTTGCTACAAACATGTATAATAAACTGTGCTATGTACCAATGTTTCAAACAACTGTATAATCTTACGGAATATCAAACTACTAGAATATCAAACTACTAGTAACACACAAAATAAAATGATTCGCATCAATTTTCTTACAATTTTATCCTCTGTCAACTTGTTTTCTCCTTCAAAGTTTGAACCCGTTTAAACCAAATACCAAGACTAGACACTAAGGCAATTGCAGAGGTTTTGGGCAATGTTGTAGCCATGCTGTTGCCCTTGAAATATTACTAAAGACATTCAATGTACACCCTCAATCTGCTTGAATCTACTGTACCCTACCTTAGATATATTAATATGTTTTCAAACAATAGGCCCATAATCCAGGACCAGGGGCCCGTTTTACAAAACAACTTATGACAAAGTCGAAAGTCTTAAATTGTATTACACAGTTATAAGTTTAAATGAATGAATTAAAATGTGTCTGAGGCTTCATTCTCAGCATTACATTTTACTCTTTTACATTGGAGTAAATGATCATACGATAAACGAGAAAATTCCAGTATTTAAAGTTGGTCGTAAATCGTAAGTTCTTTTGTAAAATGCACCCCAGAACACTGATATGGAGGAGGGAAGGAGTTGTAAATTGAAATGGAATATACAAATTGTACATGTTCTCTATTTTATAAAAGAACCAGGACTTCACAAAGTTGTAATGAGAACACTGCTGTACAACATATGATGTTATTTACATTTCTAAAGTTTCTTGCCTCCGATATCTTTACAAATTTTATTGATCAATAGCAATGTCCTCATGAATGTGCAGTAGTTGTAAACAATACACATATTTGATAAATATGCTATATGACAATTCAAAAAAAAAAAATCCAAATTCCAACAGATATGAAAGTAGAATGTGTATGAACTAAATTTCATTTTTGGAAATACATGTACACCAAGGTATGAATAGCAATGCTTTATGCCAGCATACTTTTCATGAAGAACTAATGGGCTTCACGAAGAACGCAAATGTGAAGCATCACAGTTCATACCTTTATGTATTTTCAGCAATGAAATTTATTTCTCTAAATATTCCCCCAAAACTGTAAATTTGAACCATCTATAGTTATTCATTGAGGAATGGACCTGCTAAAAAAGATAATAAATTTTTTTCAAAAAAAGGAAGAAAATCCCACTAAAACCTTGCCACTCATTCAATATCAAATATAGAATCCCATGGGGAACCGGGTTAGAATAGGTCCTCAGTACCCCTTGCTTGTCGTAGAAGGCAACAAAATGGGGCAGTCCTTCGGATGAGGCCGTAAAAACCAAGGTCCCGTGTAGGTGTGGCATGATAAAGATCCCTCTCTGCTCAAAGACCGTAAGTGCCGAGTAGAGGCCTAAATTTTGCAGCCCTTCACCGGCAGTAGTGATGTCTCCATATGAGTGAAATATTATCGAGAGGTACATTAAATAATATTCAATCAATCAATCGATCAAATATAGTGATGTCTCCATATGAGTGAAATATTATCAAGAGGTACATTAAATAATATTCAATCAATCAATCGATCAAAAATGTGGATAATTTAAAATGAGGCACACGGACGTGCATGTATAATGACACAGACCAGTAGGAGTAGGAAATGTAGCGGTCAGCCGGGTTCGATCGCCGGTGGCCAGTTAGCTCAGTTGGTAGAGCACCTGACTAGAGATTCAGGGGGCCCGGGTTCGAATCCTGGTCTGGTCCATTGTATTTTCTCCCTTCCTGTTACATTTGGTGCCGTAGACCAGCCCCTGGAACTGACAGGTGAAAATGCCTGCCAGGGGATAAAGATCCTGGGTTGATGTCTTCAGGTGTGAAGACATTTAAGGAGGGAGGAATGTAGCGGTCAGCCGGGTTCGATCGCCGGTGGCCAGTTAGCTCAGTTGGTAGAGCACCTGACTAGAGATTCAGGGGACCCTGGTTTGAAGCCCGGTCTGGTCCGTTGCATTTTCTCCCTTCCTGTTCCAGAAGCGAGGAGACCAACTAAGTGTAGAAAGGAGGGGGGGGGGGGGGGGGGGGGGGGGGGGAGACAATTTTTAAGAATTTATTTTTCACTTTTAAAAGTTTTTGGAAATACTTGGGGGCTGGCTTTTATGTCCTATGGAGCGATATTTGGGAAATATATGGGTTTTCAGATTTCCTATGAACCTGAGACAGACATTTTCACAAGAAAAACTCATTTGTCTATAGTCTAGTGAGCTAATCATTGTATCCTTCTGTAAACCTATAAACAGCATTCAATGTGTTAATATTAAATATCAGCACTTTCAACCTTTCATTATACATTTTGTATTAAATTCCCCCTGTTAGGCGTAGTTGGATCTGAAATTTTCATAAATTAATAATTTTAGGAACATGAGTCATCATGAGATGAGCAGAGTAAAGGAGGAGCTTGGAGTCTGGAGAAAAGGGTGGATGAAGACGGGAGACAGTGGGAAGAGGAAGGGCCGAGAGAAGAGTGAGAGATACAATAAGAGAGAAGGAAATCCTCGCGCCCAGATATATGAGGGCAATTCTAATCTCTAGTGTCAGAATCAAACCCGAGGAACGACAACCGACAGAGGAATTCCTGACAGGAACTGTAACAATTTTCTGAACCACAGTTAAAATAAACACATGCTTGCATTTTCATTATGATGTTTATATTTTATCTAAACTAAAACTATACCTTTAAGAACTGATGACACACTAAAATTTGACAACACGTTGAACGTCTACGAGTGGATTGACTTGCATTTGTTGACTAATAACAACTCGTACATCATTGGCTGAGCAAACCGACTTCCGGAAAAAAATATCAAATCAAAACTCGCCTTTCATACAAGTGAAGGTCGACAACCATAAACAAAAGCACGTTGCAATGCGTCCCAACAAGCACCGTTAATGTTGACGTCGTTGTCAAGGCCACATTGACGCCAATAGAATCCACTGGAAGTGTGCTAAAGATAATGGACAAAACAAATAACAATAAAATGAAATAAACAAACAATGACAAAAAAGAGAGATAATTAAATAAACAAAAACAAAAACATTCAAACAGATTTTAAAAATGTTCACCGGACTATATATACAAAACATAATGCCATGGATGGTTTTTTAAAATTGCTTTAAAAAAAGTGAAAATTAACGCGAAGCGAAGGTGTACATAATAATACCTAGAATCTCTACATATTGCTTACATAGAACGTGCCCCTTGATTTGGAAGATTACAACTTAGTGACAAAATACAGTAATCAGTGGCAGATTCAGAGTGTGTGTGGGGGTTTTTTTTCGGGGGGGGGGGGGGGACCCGGGTGTTGAAACCCCCTTCCCATTCGTCAGAAAATTTCGCTTTAAAAAAGGTAAAAAAAATAATGCATTTTGAGGACCCCCCCCCCCCCTCCTTCCTCTTGGAACCAAAATTAATGGTAGAACCCCTTTTAAAAAATTCCTTGATCCGCCCTGGTAATCTATACGAAATAAAAATGATACGGGTGTTTTCTTTAAAACAACTAAATCAACAGTCCTTCCTACAAAAAGTAGTAAATTAGAATTGGAGTATTCTAGCTACTACCAATTAAGGACACCCCCTTCCTTCTTTAGAGTCGGATCCAGTACTTCTAGAGATCATTTTCCATGAAAATTGGTACGGGGCCGACATTTTCCCCAGCTGATAGAGAAAGAAGTTGCGACTACCTGAATACAATACATGTACCTGTTCAATGATTGAGCGCATTTAATTATTGTTCTCATCAATTGAATTGTAGCGCGCATCAATTAAATTGTCGATATCTTCAAGATTTTGTCAATGTGCATCCTAATGCTCCTCTGTGGGCCCGAAATGGTGAATAAATATTCTATTCTATTCTATAACAGAATCATTAATGCTCTCAATTGATGAGCTCAATAATTCAAAATTGAAAATATCATTAATTATTATTTCCAGAGATCTTTAACTGACTGAATTGTTGCGGGCATCAAATTAATTCATAATTTCGAGTTTATGTCAATTTGGCGCTCCATAGATCTATATATACAATAAAATTATTTTCCTAGCCTTTTCTTTCGTTTTAGGTCGAGTTCTCTGTCAATCCACGATCCAGACTCCGCATATAGCTCTCTCCTCGAGCCACGGTCCGGAGTCCGCATATAGCTCTCTCCTCGAGCCACGGTCCGGATTCCGCATATAGCTCTCTCCTCAAGCCACAGTCCGGAGTCCGCATATAGTTCTCTCCTCAAGCCACGGTCCGGAGTCCGCATATAGCTCTCTCCTCAAGCCACGGTCCGGAGTCCGCATATAGTTCTCTCCTCAAGCCACGGTCCGGAGTCCGCATATAGTTCTCTCCTCAAGCCACGGTCCGGAGTCCGCATATAGTTCTCTCCTCAAGCCACGGTCCGGAGTCCGCATATAGTTCTCTCCTCAAGCCACGGTCCGGAGTCCGCATATAGCTCTCTCCTCAAGCCACGGTCCGGAGTCCGCATATAGCTCTCTCCTCAAGCCACGGTCCAGAGTCCGCATATAGTTCTCTCCTCAAGCCACGGTCCGGAGTCCGCATATAGGTCTCTCCTCAAGCCACGGTCCGGAGTCCGCATATAGCTCTCTCCTCAAGCCACGGTCCGGAGTCCGCATATATCGCTCTCTCCTCAAGCCACGGTCCGGAGTCCGCATATATCGCTCTCTCCTCAAGCCACGGTCTGCATATATAGCTCTCTCCTCAAGCCACGGTCCGGAGTCCGCATATAGCTCTCTCCTCAAGCCACGGTCCGGAGTCCGCATATAGCTCTCTCCTCAAGCCACGGTCCGGAGTCCGTATATAGCTCTCTCCTCAAGCCACGGTCCGGAGTCCGCATATAGTTCTCTCCTCAAGCCACGGTCCGGAGTCCGCATATAGCTCTCTCCTCAAGCCACGGTCCGCATATATAGCTCTCTCCTCAAGCCACGGTCCGGAGTCCGCATATAGCTCTCTCCTCAAGCCACGGTCCGGAGTCCGCATATAGCTCTCTCCTCAAGCCACGGTCCGGAGTCCGTATATAGCTCTCTCCTCGAGCCACGGTCCGGAGTCCGCATATATTGCTCTCTCCAGATGAGATGATCGTACATATTGGCCGTGGTTTGCGACGATGATATCAATCGTGCCTGGGAGAAGCCATGGAGAATCTTTAGCATAAGTGAACTATTTTATGTGTATAGTGTCACAGTGGCGGATTTAAGGGGGCTCAGCCCCCACCCCCACCCCCCTCTTAAAATTTTAACATTTAAGGTAAATCGTAGTATCTTGTTTAGAAAAATGTACTAAACGATAAAAAAAAGCGATAATTTCTTCCACTCCCGGAGAAATAAATGACAAAATCTTTTGATTTCTTGAATTACTTTATTGGGAGAACTTAATTT
Source organism: Ostrea edulis (assembly GCF_947568905.1). Taxonomy (NCBI): domain Eukaryota; kingdom Metazoa; phylum Mollusca; class Bivalvia; order Ostreida; family Ostreidae; genus Ostrea; species Ostrea edulis. Next base: position 18,492,951 of record NC_079165.1, on the reverse strand, counting down.
TTTCATTTTACTAATTTCACCTTATTAAAAATGATAGAAAATAGTACAAATGACTTAAATAGGAGACATATTTCAAGTTAAAGTCGGTAAAATCCGGGGGCTTCGTCCTTTTGGAAGATGATTGATGGGTGTCCTATAGATGTCCAATTAGTTCTTGGAATTTTCATTTTCATCCTGGGTGCAAAATGGGCATTAAAAAGATGTTTTTTCGACAAAGAATATACTTTGGTCCTCAGAACTTCTCTTCCATCTTACGCAGTAGCCAAATAATCTGTTGGAAGATAATTGTTGGTGTCCTATATATATGTGCAATAAGGTGTCAAGTTTTTCATTTTCACACTAGGGTTGAAAAACATTCTTCCCAGAACTCCTTTTATGCAGTAGCCTAATCATCTATTGGGAGATGATTGGTGGTGTCCTTTAGATGTGCAACAAGTTTTCGGAATTTTCTTTTCCACCTCAAAGGGCAAATGGGATGGAAAAACCTTATCCCCAGTGCATTGTGTCATGTGCAACAAGAACATATTTGCTTTAATGGTTGGAATCTCAACCATTTTAAAGATATTTGAACAATGAAAAAATGATGGAGTTTGGGATGACCCCGGGGCACTTCACCAGAATACTCAATGCATCTTGATATATGCAGCAAGAATATATATAGTATAGAGCATGATCTAAAGGCAAACAGCTGCGTGCGGGTATTACTGTCTTATGACAACATCTATAGTTATCATATATTTTCTATCGTTGTAGAATGTTTAAGTTCTATGAAAACGATTTATAAGTGCTGTCTTTTATAAACCATCAACTTTTCATGGAATGACATTAATTTCAGAATTCTATACTGTAAGTAAAATGTGATATCTTAAAAATTGTAAATCAAAATTTATATATAGATCAAGATTTATTCAAGGGAATCTGCTGCGGAAGTTTTTATCCATGTATATAAATTCAAGAGGATGGAAAACACAAAGAAATATTTTGTATAGAGCTGAGTATATAACTCATAAGTAATATATGTGTATTCTTAATTTATAATTTGGTCTTTATCAATCATGGTTTAGATATTTGCGGATAAACAGTGAGTGAGAAAATAAATGATTTTGGATGTATACATACATGTTTTGAAAAGTGCTCATACACGGCAAATTCGCGGGAGTGTAAGGTCCTTATTTGATAAGAACAATATTTCATCATGACTACGAAATACAGAATATCGTAATATTTGATTTATTGAGTATCAGTTGGGGGTGCGATATAGAGTTATTATTAGTTTCCTGTCTTCCTCTCTCTGCGCATCATTACATCTTTATTTGCGTACTTTATTGCACATTTAACTTAGCGTAATTACGCTCTCCTCTTGCTTCATAACATCCGTACTTTGCGTTAATTACGCCTATAACCTTTCATTTGTATTATAATGCCTTTTTATTTCGCGTTATTACGTCTTTCATTTGGGTTAGGAAGCCTTTCTATTTCGCGTTATAACGCCTTTCTATTTCGCGTTATAACACCTCTTTATTTCGCGTTATAACGCCTCTTTATTTCGCGTTATAACGCCTCTTTATTTCGCGTTATTTCGCTTTCCGTTTGCTTTATATAACGTCTTTGATTTGCATTAGTGGTCCTCATAGGCTTTGTCCCAGAGCTCTTTTTTGGGATCAGAAAATGTTCCTTTGTTGATTCTCTTCAAAACCTAGTTCCTGAACAATCCTGCTGCTATACTTTATATCAACACACGTGTAGTCCAAATAAAACTAAAAGCTTCTTTTATCTATCTATTGGCATAGCCAAATAGGGGGGGGGGGGTAATGTTAGGCCAAAAATAAAGAAAATATCGATCAACAGTTTCCCAGGCACCGCCGCATCCACTGCAAAGGTACCGCATGGACCGCCCCCCCCCCCCAAACTTTTATTTGTTTATTTATGTAAATGAGGAAACTCTTGTGTAATAGATATTATGTAAAACTTTCAGAAGGTTTTGATGAAACTGTAAGTATATTTCTGATCAAATAATTATTGAATGCATACTCAGTTTAGGAATGATAGTATACACTTAACTTCAATTTCCATACAAATTCTCTGTATAACAAGATGGTCCTCACTTGAAAATTATGTACCCTCCATATAACAATAATTTTAAATAAAGGGGCAAAACTCCTGCAAGAGAGGTTGAAATTGATCAAAAATTGTAACATGATCTAGAGTGATCCACAAAGAAGCTACATAGCAAATTTCAGCTTGATATGCGACAGAGAAAAGAAATTAAAAACAGAAAACCCCGAATGGACAGACGTACAGACATCACTGTATCATAATACGTCCTGTCTAAAGATGGGCGTATAAACAGGAAAGATAACTCATGCTACAGCCATGTAAATTTTATTTTTTAAAAATACCTGCCTGCCTCATCAAAATTTTTAAATTTTGGCTTGAGAAACTATCTATTAATTTTTTTTTTTGGTCTAAGCAGATCTACCATTAGTTTTATGTCTATGGTTGGAATTGTTTCAGTTTAGCAAATAGCTTTTTGTGTAGCACAAAGACAAATGACAACCAAATGTACACACCATGAAAAGTGGAACACCCATGGGTTTAAGTCTTCTTCAATTTCTAATTAACTTAACACTGAACTTACCTCTGTATGAAAAAACATTAAAAAATTAATTCAAATCAAAATCAAAATCAACAGTGTACATATTGATAAATATATTAACTTTATTAGGTGTAGTTGTTCAGTGGCAAGGCCTCTCTCCAGCCTTGCCTGAGTTTGATGGACAGTTTATGTACAATTTCTTGATACTGGGGAGAAGAGGCGACATTGTTGTGCTCCTCAGAATCTGTATCTCGTAAATAAAGCTCTTTGGCAAAGACTTTGTTCCAGTTGACTGTGAAATTGTTGGGATGGAACTGAATCCACTCTGTGTATCGCCAGTTATCAGTTCTGATTGAGTACCCCATAATCCGGGTGTTGACTGCTCTTGGCTGATCACTGTCTGTTTCTGGCTGCACACTCGGGCGTGGATACTGACTAAACACAGCCGACTTCCAACTGTGTACGATAGGAGAAATATGGGAGTTTGTAGCATTTCTTATTAAAGGCACAAAGCTGTATCCCTCTGTACAAAGTGTTGTGTTTGAGGAGTTCTGTGGACATATCTCCAAGACTGGGAGTCCTGCAAGTTCCGCAAGTGAAGGAAATATATCCACAAGTTCTACAAGACCATCTGAAGTCTGATATTGGTTGTGATGTGTTTTGACTGACAAACTTTCTGAGGTTTGAGGTCTTGGAGGACCATAGAGAGGTTTCCCGGTCAACCCTGGCACTGACACCAACAGAGGCACACGAGTGGCTACCTCAAAGTTACTGAACTTGGACCATTCCTGATTCTCACCTAAGGCCCAACCTGTCAAAAGAATCAGCCGTTAAGTCTGTGTGATATTTTATACGACTCATTAAAGAACTTGAGACATCATTGCTTACCATGATCCCCCACAAGAACAGTGATTGTGTTATTTGAAAACCCATTCCTGTCCAAAGCCGAAAACACCTGACCCAAAAGACTGTCTACATATGTGACTGAGGCATAGTATGACTGAATCATCTGTTTCTGTAAATGCAGTACAACAATGACAGTCAAATTGATGTAATGGCAAATAAATTCTGTAAATACAATACAACAATGACATCAAACTGATCCAATGGCAGATAGGGGGAGGGTGGTACTACAACAGGGGGTTAAAATTTTACATGGGGATCTTCTCAAGAACAGCAGGACCTTCGTTATGCAAGCATCTCCAGGTAGTATAGTTCAAGTTTGTTCAAATCATGGCTGCATGTTTATTTGCGAGAATAAAATTTTGCAACTGACTAGTCTCGCAAAATTACATGTAAATAAAGTTCTCGTGAATAAAATGTGATTTACAGTATACTATTTCACTTGAACTTGGACGAAATTTGGGCTTAAATATCTTGAAATCCCAGCCTTAAACAATCATTGATAAAGAACAGTTTCTTGGGTCAATTGCCTGATTCCATCCTTTCATTTGGTAAAAATTTAAGATCCCCACCTTCAAACCAAAATCCATGGGATAATTTCTGACACTGATCAAATCAAAATCATACAGTTTTCATTTTCTTCATGAATGTTTATTCACTCATATTTAAATATCAAAGAAGTTATTTCATATCTATCCTTTTCAATATTGAACAGATGTCCGCTTTTCTCTGTGGTAAGGGAAACACTCAGAAGAGCAATGTCAATGTGGTCTATACACCTCTTCTTTTTCTTAATGTCAAAATGAACATGTATATACACTGTACATCCACACTTACTCTCGTGTGTTGATTGTGGTAATGATCTTAAATTATGGCAATATACACACGTATACTTGGTATGCATGTGATACACCTATATGCATTATCTTGACTAATTACATGCATCGTGTAAACGTTATATTTGTGAATGTTTTAAGCTAATAAGCAGTTAGAGCTGTATATCTTAAGGCAATGATAGAACAACTTGAAATGCTGCTTGACATCCAAGCTTGTGCAGTGACTTTTCATCAGTATCTAGTGTGGTATACCTGGAAGGATTCTGGAATAGGACCATAAGGAAAACTAACATTGAGGCTTCTCACATCGTCTCGTTCTCGTAAGTCTGCCCACGGATTCCAAGCAACTGACGGCAATCCTGGGGGCTTGGTATGGTACTTGGCAAGTTTAATATCGTCTATTGGATAGAATTCTACAAAAGTGTAAGGAAAGCAGCTGTAAATCAAAGATGCACCTGCACATCTTAATCAGGTGGAGTGTTGTCTTTTTGATGTGATTTCTGACAGGTGACTGGATTAAAGGGACAATAGCAAAAATTGAATTGAATGAAAATTGCTCTACATTATATATTTCAATAATAGCACCAGTATTCAATTATTTCAAACACTTTTTAACCTCACAGCAGACACATAAATATGTAATTTAGGTGATTAAATAATTATTGTCTTGCAAGACTATAATTCTTCCTGACATATTTCTTTACACTAAAAGCGGCTACCTAAATGTAGTTTCAATAGGTTTCTCTTGTTTTTGTACAAAATGTTTTTAAATACATTTCTATGCCATTGAGAGATTTTGAAAAAAAAAAATGGTTGCCATCACTTTCACAGCTGATGCCCCTTTAAGTTAATGCAGACAACCTAAATACATGTAATTCATTTTGATGGAAAGTTAAGTTCAGTGTTGTTGTTGTTTCTTTTTTTCCAAAATACTAAAACATTGGTCTTTTGCACAATATTACATATCTGTAAGATGTAACATAGACATGTAATATTACACGTCTGTAAGATGTACCACAACTGTATGAGCTATAGACATGTAATATTACACGTCTGTAAGATGTAACACAACTGTATGAGCTATAGACATGTAATATTACATATCTGTAAGATGTAACATAGACATGTAATATTACACGTCTGTAAGATGTAACACAACTGTATGAGTTATAGATATGTAATATTACACGTCTGTAAGATGTAACACAACTGTATGAGCTATAGACATGTAATATTACACGTCTGTAAGATGTAACATAGACATGTAATATTACACGTCTGTAAGATGTAACACAACTGTATGAGCTATAGACATGTAATATTCTAAGATGTAACACAACTGTATGAGCTATAGACATGTAATATTCTAAGATGTAACACAACTGTATGAGCTATAGACATGTAATATTACACGTCTGTAAGATGTAACACAACTGTATGAGCTATAGATATGTAATATTACACGTCTGTAAGATGTAACACAACTGTATGAGCTATAGACATGTAATATTACACGTCTGTAAGATGTAACACAACTGAATGAGCTATAGACATGTAATATTACACGTCTGTAAGATGTAACACAACTGTATGAGCTATAGACATGTAATATTCTAAGATGTAACACAACTGTATGAGCTATAGACATGTAATATTACACGTCTGTAAGATGTAACACAACTGTATGAGTTATAGATATGTAATATTACACGTCTGTAAGATGTAACACAACTGTATGAGCTATAGACATGTAATATTACACGTCTGTAAGATGTAACACAACTGAATGAGCTATAGATATGTAATATTACACGTCTGTAAGATGTAACACAACTGTATGAGTTATAGACATGTAATATTACACGTCTGTAAGATGTAACACAACTGTATGAGTTATAGATATGTAATATTACACGTCTGTAAGATGTAACACAACTGTATGAGCTATAGACATGTAATATTACACGTCTGTAAGATGTAACATAGACATGTAATATTACACGTCTGTAAGATGTAACACAACTGTATGAGCTATAGACATGTAATATTCTAAGATGTAACACAACTGTATGAGCTATAGACATGTAATATTACACGTCTGTAAGATGTAACACAACTGTATGAGTTATAGACATGTAATATTACGCGTCTGTAAGATGTAACACAACTGTATGAGCTATAGACATGTAATATTACACGTCTGTAAGATGTAACACAACTGTATGAGCTATAGATATGTAATATTACACGTCTGTAAGATGTAACACAACTGTATGAGTTATAGACATGTAATATTACACGTCTGTAAGATGTACCACAACTGTATGAGCTATAGATATGTAATATTACACGTCTGTAAGATGTAACACAACTGTATGAGTTATAGACATGTAATATTACACGTCTGTAAGATGTAACACAACTGTATGAGCTATAGACATGTAATATTACACGTCTGTAAGATGTACCACAACTGTATGAGCTATAGACATGTAATATTACACGTCTGTAAGATGTAACACAACTGAATGAGCTATAGATATGTAATATTACACGTCTGTAAGATGTACCACAACTGTATGAGCTATAGATATGTAATATTACACGTCTGTAAGATGTAACACAACTGTATGAGCTATAGATATGTAATATTACACGTCTGTAAGATGTAACACAACTGTATGAGCTATAGATATGTAATATTACACGTCTGTAAGATGTAACACAACTGTATGAGTTATAGACATGTAATATTACACATCTGTAAGATGTAACACAACTGTATGAGCTATAGACATGTAATATTACACATCTGTAAGATGTAACATAGACATGTAATATTACACGTCTGTAAGATGTACCACAACTGTATGAGTTATAGATATGTAATATTACACGTCTGTAAGATGTAACATAGACATGTAATATTACACGTCTGTAAGATGTAACACAACTGTATGAGTTATAGATATGTAATATTACACGTCTGTAAGATGTAACATAGACATGTAATATTACACGTCTGTAAGATGTAACATAGACATGTAATATTACACGTCTGTAAGATGTAACACAACTGTATGAGTTATAGACATGTAATATTACACGTCTGTAAGATGTAACATAACTGTATGAGTTATAGACATGTAATATTACACGTCTGTAAGATGTACCACAACTGTATGAGCTATAGACATGTAATATTACACGTCTGTAAGATGTACCACAACTGTATGAGTTATAGACATGTAATATTACACGTCTGTAAGATGTACCACAACTGTATGAGCTATAGACATGTAATATTACACGTCTGTAAGATGTAACACAACTGTATGAGCTATAGACATGTAATATTACACGTCTGTAAGATGTAACACAACTGTATGAGCTATAGATATGTAATATTACACGTCTGTAAGATGTAACACAACTGTATGAGTTATAGACATGTAATATTACACGTCTGTAAGATGTAACATAGACATGTAATATTACACGTCTGTAAGATGTAACACAACTGTATGAGTTATAGACATGTAATATTACACGTCTGTAAGATGTAACACAATTGTATGAGCTATAGACATGTAATATTACACGTCTGTAAGATGTAACACAACTGTATGAGCTATAGACATGTAATATTACACGTCTGTAAGATGTAACACAACTGTATGAGTTATAGACATGTAATATTCTAAGATGTAACACAACTGTATGAGTTATAGACATGTAATATTACACGTCTGTAAGATGTAACACAACTGTATGACCTATAGACATGTAATATTCTAAGATGTAACACAACTGTATGAGTTATAGACATGTAATATTACATGTCTGTAAGATGTAACACAACTGTATGAGTTATAGACATGTAATATTCTAAGATGTAACACAACTGTATGAGTTATAGACATGTAATATTACACGTCTGTAAGATGTAACACAACTGTATGAGCTATAGACATGTAATATTACACGTCTGTAAGATGTAACACAACTGTATGAGCTATAGACATGTAATATTACACGTCTGTAAGATGTAACACAACTGTATGAGCTATAGACATGTAATATTACACGTCTGTAAGATGTAACACAACTGTATGAGCTATAGATATGTAATATTACACGTCTGTAAGATGTAACACAACTGTATGAGCTATAGACATGTAATATTACACGTCTGTAAGATGTAACACAACTGTATGAGTTATAGACATGTAATATTACACGTCTGTAAGATATAACACAACTGTATGAGTTATAGACATGTAATATTACACGTCTGTAAGATGTAACACAACTGTATGAGTTATAGACATGTAATATTACACGTCTGTAAGATGTAACACAACTGTATGAGTTATAGACATGTAATATTACACGTCTGTAAGATGTAACACAACTGTATGAGTTATAGACATGTAATATTACGCGTCTGTAAGATGTAACACAACTGTATGAGCTATAGATATGTAATATTACACGTCTGTAAGATGTAACACAACTGTATGAGCTATAGACATGTAATATTACACATCTGTAAGATGTAACATAGACATGTAATATTACACGTCTGTAAGATGTACCACAACTGTATGAGTTATAGATATGTAATATTACACGTCTGTAAGATGTAACATAGACATGTAATATTACACGTCTGTAAGATGTAACACAACTGTATGAGTTATAGATATGTAATATTACACGTCTGTAAGATGTAACATAGACATGTAATATTACACGTCTGTAAGATGTAACATAGACATGTAATATTACACGTCTGTAAGATGTAACACAACTGTATGAGTTATAGACATGTAATATTACACGTCTGTAAGATGTAACATAACTGTATGAGTTATAGACATGTAATATTACACGTCTGTAAGATGTACCACAACTGTATGAGCTATAGACATGTAATATTACACGTCTGTAAGATGTACCACAACTGTATGAGTTATAGACATGTAATATTACACGTCTGTAAGATGTACCACAACTGTATGAGCTATAGACATGTAATATTACACGTCTGTAAGATGTAACACAACTGTATGAGCTATAGACATGTAATATTACACGTCTGTAAGATGTAACACAACTGTATGAGCTATAGATATGTAATATTACACGTCTGTAAGATGTAACACAACTGTATGAGTTATAGACATGTAATATTACACGTCTGTAAGATGTAACATAGACATGTAATATTACACGTCTGTAAGATGTAACACAACTGTATGAGTTATAGACATGTAATATTACACGTCTGTAAGATGTAACACAATTGTATGAGCTATAGACATGTAATATTACACGTCTGTAAGATGTAACACAACTGTATGAGCTATAGACATGTAATATTACACGTCTGTAAGATGTAACACAACTGTATGAGTTATAGACATGTAATATTCTAAGATGTAACACAACTGTATGAGTTATAGACATGTAATATTACACGTCTGTAAGATGTAACACAACTGTATGACCTATAGACATGTAATATTCTAAGATGTAACACAACTGTATGAGTTATAGACATGTAATATTACATGTCTGTAAGATGTAACACAACTGTATGAGTTATAGACATGTAATATTCTAAGATGTAACACAACTGTATGAGTTATAGACATGTAATATTACACGTCTGTAAGATGTAACACAACTGTATGAGCTATAGACATGTAATATTACACGTCTGTAAGATGTAACACAACTGTATGAGCTATAGACATGTAATATTACACGTCTGTAAGATGTAACACAACTGTATGAGCTATAGACATGTAATATTACACGTCTGTAAGATGTAACACAACTGTATGAGCTATAGATATGTAATATTACACGTCTGTAAGATGTAACACAACTGTATGAGCTATAGACATGTAATATTACACGTCTGTAAGATGTAACACAACTGTATGAGTTATAGACATGTAATATTACACGTCTGTAAGATATAACACAACTGTATGAGTTATAGACATGTAATATTACACGTCTGTAAGATGTAACACAACTGTATGAGTTATAGACATGTAATATTACACGTCTGTAAGATGTAACACAACTGTATGAGTTATAGACATGTAATATTACACGTCTGTAAGATGTAACACAACTGTATGAGTTATAGACATGTAATATTACGCGTCTGTAAGATGTAACACAACTGTATGAGCTATAGATATGTAATATTACACGTCTGTAAGATGTAACACAACTGTATGAGCTATAGACATGTAATATTACACGTCTGTAAGATGTAACACAACTGTATGAGTTATAGATATGTAATATTACACGTCTGTAAGATGTAACACAACTGTATGAGCTATAGACATGTAATATTACACGTCTGTAAGATGTAACATAGACATGTAATATTACACGTCTGTAAGATGTAACACAACTGTATGAGTTATAGATATGTAATATTACACGTCTGTAAGATGTAACACAACTGTATGAGTTATAGACATGTAATATTACACGTCTGTAAGATGTAACACAACTGTATGAGTTATAGACATGTAATATTACACGTCTGTAAGATGTAACACAACTGTATGAGTTATAGACATGTAATATTACACGTCTGTAAGATGTAACACAACTGTATGACCTATAGACATGTAATATTACACGTCTGTAAGATGTAACACAACTGTATGAGCTATAGACATGTAATATTACACGTCTGTAAGATGTAACACAACTGTATGAGTTATAGACATGTAATATTACACGTCTGTAAGATGTAACACAACTGTATGAGCTATAGACATGTAATATTACACATCTGTAAGATATAACACAACTGTATGAGTTATAGACATGTAATATTACACGTCTGTAAGATGTAACACAACTGTATGAGTTATAGACATGTAATATTACACGTCTGTAAGATGTAACACAACTGTATGAGCTATAGATATGTAATATTACACGTCTGTAAGATGTAACACAACTGTATGAGCTATAGACATGTAATATTACACGTCTGTAAGATGTAACACAACTGTATGAGTTATAGACATGTAATATTACACGTCTGTATGATGTACCAGAACTGTATGAGCTATAGACATGCATTTTGTATGATTCTCGTGGACCACAATGCTTACCTGTAAGTTTTATGAATTTGAATAATTATATAAAAGCTATTGGGTTCTACAGTTATGCTCATATATCAGATATTGCAAATGATAATTGATATTTCAATTGCACGCGTACGTAATTTGACATTGTGCAAATGACATAAATTGTATAACGGGTATTTTCTGCAGTTTCTGGAATTTTGTGGATAGGAAGATTTGCAAAAATAAAATTGTAATATACATATATCAATATATATAAGTACATGTATACGTACTCTTTAATAGTAAATTCAAACACAAGGGATATAACTGCCTGTGATTTTAATCATGCTTATTTTTCTACTACTACTACAGGAATACAAAAGTGTTTCTAACAATACTTTGCCTCTCCCCGGGGCCTCAGTCTCATAGACCCTCCCTGGGGCCTCAGTCTCATATCTATAAGAGGAAGAACATGGAGACCGAACTCTTCCCCCCTGTCCTGCTATCTCTGTATCTGAAATCCTTACATAGTATCCCAAACAATATGTTTTGATTGCACTTACATTTTTGTTATGAGGATATAGTTACACATACAATCATTTCATACTTATAGTACTAGGCAAGTCAAATAGCTATACTAAATCTGATAATATATACTTAGATATTCCTCGGGAAACTTGAATGGAATGTGAGGTTTGTGGTATCCCAGAGCCAGAAAAAATGGCTTGCTCTGATTGGACCATTTTCCTATAAATTGCAGTGCATGCTGGGTAGACTGGATGTCTGGAAGTGTTTGTTCTGGTTGTGTGGAGACATTCACTGGACAAATAACATTCATCTGTAGCTTGCCTTGAGGACCAGGGCACACCTGTCACAAAGACTGCTTATCAAATTTACATGCATAAAGATAACAAGAGGCCACAGGCCTTATCAGTCACCCGAGTACTAGTTAAAAGTATCACTACTCCCAAGGGCTATGAAATCGAGAAAAAAATTTCCTTTTCTGAATATAGATGCTAAATTTTAGTATTGAGCAGCAGTATAAAACAAGATGTAAAACTTCAGTACCCTCAAAAGTGCATACACTGGTGAAAGGCTTTACATACATGTAATACTTGTACATGTATTAACATTAAACAATATGACTAATTTGGACACATCCTGGAGTCAAAACCCTGGGGTTGCAAAATTCACCATTATTTTGTACATCCTTTTCTGCTATTCCTAAATATGCATTTAGATTTAATACGGTATCAGCAAACTTGAAGTAGAGAGGGAGGGGGGTCCCCCTACATGGCGCAATCAAATGTCCCTATAGGAGGGTGTCATAATCAGGCCAGGGTGAGCCATACCAATACTAAATATAGTTGACAAGAGTAACATTTGATTGGCTGATAAAATTAGGCGATTTAAGGGTAGCAGCCGATAAGCGAATAGGGCAGAGAAGTGTAAATTAATAATCTTTAAAATAATTTAAAAGTATATAATAAGTTGACATAGAGTATTCAATTTAAAAAATTCATTTCAATGGAGCACCCAGAGTGAAATTACCTTTTTCATTTTGTATTGTTGTGTTGATGGTAGATAAGGTGGCACAGACCAGCTGTATGGATAATCTGTTGTTTTACCTGAAACTATTCCTGTCAAAATAAGAGTATTTAGATACAAGACAGTACCATTTTGAATTTTTCACTTATCAGTGCTTGTTTGATTTTATCTAAGACATTTTTTTGTTGTTGCGAGAATCTATTTTCTTTAGCCTTGACAGAATCACAAATGATTTGCTGAGACCTTGACTTAAAACTTTCATGGACTTGAGAAACAAATTTATGTCTGGGACAAACACAGTGTTGTTTTGGTTAGATTCCTTATTAATTCAAGTACAGTAAAACATGGTTATAGTGAACCTCCTAGACTAGTGTAGAATAGTTCATTATAACCAACTTTGTTATATCCAATGAAATTTTTGTTATTTTCCACTTATGGGGAATAAACATCACTTCACAATACATGTGAATTCGTTATAAGCACGTTCATTATAAGTAGGTTTTACTGTAAAGTGTTTTCTGTCTCATAAGAAATTAAAAACCAAGCATTGGGTACAAAATGAATCACTACGGATTCAGTATACCATGACCAGTTTCCAGATGAGAGCTCTTCTGTGTAGGAAGTGCATTTAGAAGAACTTTGAATGCTTAGTGGGACAGAGTAGACCTACAGTCAGTGAGAAAGACTATAAAATGTATGAAAAGCGGCTTCTCTTTAAATATGTGAATGTAAAAATACAAAATACTATCGAAAGAAATGGTTTGTTGAACTGGAAACATATAAAAACAATGTCATAATGCAAATAATATCCTAGATGAAATGTACAAGCAACAAAATAACTTGATATAATAAAAATTCTGTGTATCAAATTATTCCCTGAATATTTATCATTTACTTATAGTTTGTGTATCAGTCAAATTCAGGTGATGAAACTATACGTATGAGAAACTTACTGAGTACATTCACTTATGCAGTAATGAATATTTGTCCCACTCCCGCATGTAAACATTAAATTGTTTTGTGCCTAACTGTGTATGATTGTTCTCCAAAGGGAAATAACTTGAACGTATCTTAAAACTGGTGCATTGGTTTCACTCCCTTTTTTCAGAATAAACAGTCCCCTCTCCTGATTTTAAATCCAATTAGCAATATTCTAAAAAATCAACTGGCCAAATGTTTCCATTTCCAAAGTGTTTCTTTCTACACAAAACACTTGGCTTAACTAAAGGTGATAAATTTTCCAAACACAACTGCCGATGACATCATATTATCATCCCTCTGTAATTCATGATTTCCAGCTATGGCAGCTTTGCTTTTTCAAAGTGCATGTTATTCAGTCATAATCTTGAATTCTTCATACCTGGATGAAATATTTTTCCATAAGATTCCGTATGGTATCCATTTTCTTTGAAGTACTGTGGTAGAGTTGTAAAATTACCAGCAGATTTTCGCCAGTAATAATGTACATCCCACAGTTTTGTGGTGTCTGGTCGTCGACTCGTTAGAAAAGAAGTCCTGCTAGGTCCACACAGAGCTTGCTAAAATATAATCTACATTGCTTCAATTCAGCCAATAATATCGGGACAAATCTTCGGTGTATTTATTAACATGATCAAGAGAGCTGTCCTATCAAATATTACCCTTGACTGAAGATTAACAAACTTTGTTCTTTAAACAATATGTGTTAAACACACTTGTTACAAACAATATTTTCTTCAAAAATGATGAAAATGAAAACTAAATTTAGGTTTTTATAAGTAAAATGAATACAATTTACCATATATAGATTTCTATAAGGAAGGGTAATACATTTCAACTTTTGAACATCTTACTGTAAAATTTACAAGTCCTTACTTTTTAGAAATTTTATATTTGTACTCATCACAACCAATCAAAGCCAATTAAACAATGTACATCAACCCAAGAATCCTTTTTTTTTTTAATCAATTAAGTGTCCTTAAATCAGAGCTATAACAATCCCTGCATCAAAAAGCTTCAGACAAAAAATTCTGTAAGACTTTGACTTACTCCAAATTCTAATGGCAATAAGCCATCTTTGGGCCAATTATGAGTTTCTAATATATTAAGAGTCCAGTATCTGGGGAGAATGTGTGTGTATATACATACAGGTGTTATAGGATACATCACAATATTTTATTAAAATGGTATATATCATTAATACTTGCAGGGTTTTAATTTCTTCTTCATTTATCATTGATAAAAAATCATCCATGGGAACAAGATGTGTTTGTGAAACACTGATCATGGTGGCGAATAACACAACTTGGACATGATCCATTAAACACAAAAAATGGTGACGAAAGTCAAAACAAGGGAAAATTCAAACGAGTAAGTAACACCTTTATCAATAACGAATTGTCACAAAACTTGTATCAACGTTGGAAGAATTTTGTCAGAAACAAATCTATACTAAAATGGTAGTTCTACATGAGATAGACCCAGAGAACACCGAGTCAGTTTTTTGGTGGTCGGAAACAAAAAAACTGTCAGCGCGAACTTGTTCTTTCTTTTTTTAATCAGCCATCCACAAACTCCAAATCTAAGCCAGTGCGATGCAATATCATTTATTTGCCTGCGCTTGCACAGGTGAACTTCCAGTTGACTATACCCTACACTATCATGACAGTACAATGTACTTATTGCTTTACCCGAGTCATGCTTTCTAACAACTGTTATGTACAAGAGCATGAGTCTTGGAGAAAGCAACACTAGCGCTACAACTCTTATTATGATTATTTGATCTGCACTCTTTGCTTATCAATGTATGAATGTGACATCACAGTTCTCGCTTTCTCAAACTCCATGCTAGCGTGCATAAGATATTTTGTCTATACTAAATGACATTTGTTATTTTTAAATTGATTGGTTCATCTTGCATTGTAACCTCTGGAAAATCTCCCCTGATAGTAAGGGGACCCCAATAGACTACGAACTAACCAGCAGACAACAGGTAATCAAAGACAGAAACATTAAGAAACTGTCAATTCATTTTCGAAAATACACATGTAACATGAGTATTGTATTATAATAGATCTCCAAACGTAGGTTTCACACAGATTACAATTTGATATTTTTATCAACGCGAGGAACAGACTAGACTACCACTACTCCTGAATATTTATTGGCTTCAGGCAGATAGATGGGTGTGAATTTCAAGTGCATGCTTCCCACATTTTATCATCTGATTACCTACTTTGACCTCTAAGACTGAGCTGAAAATTAATAGGTTAAGACTTCTCAATATTGAATATATATAATATATGCAAAGTTTCATGAGCCTCAGTTCTCCAATGAAATAGTTTTTAACCATAAAAATCAAATATGGTTCAGCCATGGAGAGCCTCTCATCTATTGTTTACAAGTTTGGAATTGTGTCTATGATTACTTTCCCTTTAAAGCCCTTGATGTTTGATTTAAGTGACCATCAACAAACCTCGAATCTAACAAAGACAAATATGTATGAACATGAATCTCAGTGCTTAGGTTGTCTTTTGAATATTGTCCCCATACATATACTCAATATTTCCCTCAACTGACCTTGAACTTTGACCCAAGACCTTGGAAATTAATAGGGTTCAACATCTCGCTGTGGTTTGATGACCTTCAATGTGCCAAGTTTTTGAAATCTGTTTCTTGCATATTCCCTGGGTATTTTATAAGTCGATCAGGTAGTGTAAAAATTAACACATTCGCTTTTCACTGCTGCGACCTGAGTTCTATCCCCGTGATCAGCAGTGGTTGTTTGTTTATTTATAATCTAAATAATGACTTCTTATGAAGGGGTTACAAAAAATTGATGATATGTGTCACAAAGGGTGAATTAATGACCTGTGTCACAATGAATCCTACCTGTGCAAATGCCCTGGTGAACACAACTGAGTTCCTGGCCAAATTATCCATATTTGGAGCATTTATTAACTGGTTTCCATAGCATCGTAGTAGAGGTCGGAAATCATCCAACACAATAAATAAAATGTTTGGTCTGACTGTAATAGAAATAACCTGCCTGATAATACTCATTTTGTAATGTTCATCTCTAATTTTTGTCAAACTTGCAGGAATTTTAACTTGAACATCACCTTACATTATCATTTGTAAAACGTCAAGCTCACTGGAAAGGAAATTGTGTACAAAAGATTTCCCATTCCCAACTTTTGGAATGGTATGTTTAAGAAATAAGTTCTTGTTATTTGTGAATGTTGCAGGATAACCTCCGAGATCAAGAAGTATATATAAAAGCTGAGGCTGGTTGTTATGATATAATAGTATTCATAACAATTTCATGAAACTGTTTCTTTACAAAAATATACAAAATGTCTTGTAAAAAATATAAATGAAAATTCCTCACATAATGGACTTGATAAAGAATTCAATGAATACAGAGTTATTGCCCTTGGATTCGAGAGTTTGCAAAATCATTGACCATTCATATATATATCTTAAGACTTTTGAAATATTCTTTGTTTAAAAAGATTTCTTTACGACAACTATTGGATTTAAGACTCCAACAAAATTTATGTTCCTATCATTCATAAACGTAAATCATTTATTTAATTTTGCAAAATCTTATGATGCCACAGGAGGTTGAACTTCTTTTATATCGTTTAACTTTTTATCAATATGAATATATGAATGGAACTTTGGGAATAGATGTATGTATTATAAATATGAACTGACATTCTGTAGGTGTTTTTAATATTAAAAAAAATGATATTTGGGTGTTTTCAGTTTTTTTCTAAGGATCGACTTTTCCCCGATGTTTCTGCTAATTCCTTGGACTGCCATTTAATTCATGATAACAGCTTAAAATAAACGTAAAAGGATATGTATATGGGACATTTCTCAATAATATATATAATTTTCGTAACATTTCACGTACAATTCACTTGCGTTTTATCTGATTTCTACAAAAAAATGTTGGGGTATATAAAATTGCCATGTCTTTTTAAAGTTAGCATATTTTGATAGTTGTTGCAAGTAAAAGGGTAAAGTCATCTGAGTCTTATATTGTATTATAAGTAAGTTGAATATTATGGATCTTTAAAACAACCGGGGATCAAGCCCAGGACCTTTGCATTAAGTGATCTAACCACTGAGCTACCCAGTCCGTAGTTTCTGTGGAAACGAGAGGGTTATTTATATTCGGTCTTTCTATCCCCCTAATATAAAATTTCAACCGATTTCGGAAATCATACAAGAACTCTTTATATCGAGGAGATGAAAAATAATTTTTTTAAAAATGTTAGAAACGTCGCGTATATCCTTAAATCAGCATTAATTATCTATCAGTATCAATAAGAATTAACAATTTATAGCCCGTCTCTGGCTTACCACAACATATCAAGTGATGATTGGTCAGCCACTGAAACAGCAATCCCCAGAACACTGGACGCATCATGATTCTGCAACACATTCATATTTTAATAACATCCCCCGGTTGTCATTCAGTCTACATCGTAGGCTTCGAGCAAATCCATGAAATTGTTACAAGAGAACTTAATACACGCCATGTTTACTTTTTCAAATTGAAAGTAGACATAAAAATGCCGTGTTTGATTACAACATATTAGTATTAACAATCCGTATTTGCGAATTTACGAATGTGTTACAATCAAACTACGGTAGTGTGGACAAAGAAAATAGGCGTACTTTGTGACGGTTAGTACATAGCGAAAAATTCATAAATATCTTTTTTTTTTCCCCTAAATTATTAAAATGCAAAGTCCTACTTTGACGACAATCTTTTTGGTATCTATGAGAGAGAGAGAGAGAGAGAGAGAGAGAGAGAGAGAGAGAAGGGGAGAACACGAAATATGACTTAATTTCTATATTTAAAAAATTAAGTCAAAGTGGAGGTAAACTGTCAAATATGTATAATTCCTAATTTTGTTTTGTTGTAATCAAACGCGACTTGCCTTGTGGGTTGGTGTAAAAGTAGTTCAACTTTTGTGCAATCTAATTAAAATTAGATGTTAGATCCATACATATGCGAGTACGCGAGCGGATCTAACATTTAATTTTAATTAGATTGACTGGTGTGTCCCGCGATGCGGTTTTCTATTTGATGAAACCAACACTTTTAACACTAAATGATAACCAGGCAAATTTCTTTTATTCTTAAAACATGTAGATCTAGTACCTTGTTTAACAACCAACAAACAGATATCAAAATTTTCACATATAAATGTATCAAGATCATCGAATATAAATAAAGATTTTTGCATATATAAATCAAGATTTGTATGATATTGCAACGTTTTACACACCATACATGCACTATTTGTTTTATTATAGATCTAATTTAACTAATGTCATACATTTATTAGATGTTTTACCGCGACTATGTTGTTCGTGAATCATAGTCGCGCACAATCTGTGAGCATGTGATATTTTTATATTATCACCTGTTGTCCAGTATTGTTTCCTGTTGCTATAAATTAGCACCCCGGAGGTGGTTAGATCTGTTCTTAGAGGGTAACAATGTTTTTTCAAATGCTTCTCATCCAATCAGATTTAGCTAAATTACATGAAAGTATATATATATAGATATATATATATATATAGATATATATATATATATATATATATATAAATATACTCGATACCTGAACACGTACGGTGATCATGGGAGCATGTATAGACACCAAGTCTGATGGTCCTAGCCCATTAGTACTGTTTCGATCTCCATGAAAGTAAGACCTTGAAAAATAATGGACAGTTTCCTCTCACAAGGGGAATATCTGTATGATTATCCTTCTCATGAGTTGCTGATAATGAATAGACAGACAAAAGACATACATAGAAAACTACACCAACCATGATACATGTACAACCTGTATCTGTGGGAGTTGAATGTATCATGTATCAAGGTTAAATATAATCCAAGTCTTTAATACTGGTACAGGGTTTCAAGTGACATTTTGCAAAAAATAAAGGCCATTTTTAGGGCAAAATTATCAAAAAAATAAGGGCCTTTTTAAAAGGATTTTTAAGGGCTTTTTAGACAAAAATAAGGGTTAAATTTACAAATCAATAGGAAAGAAAAAATGTTTTACTCACCATTTGCAAGAGCAATAATACAACAAGAGGCCCACAGGCCTTATCGGTCACCTGAATACTAGTGAAAAGTATCACTACTTCCATGGGCTATGAAATCTAGAAAAAATTTCCTGTTCTAAATATCTAAGCTAGATTCTAATGTTCAGCAACAATATAAAACAAGATGTGTTCTTAAAACTTCACTGCCCTCAAAAGTGCACACCGATGAAAGGCTTTAAATAATAGGTGTATTAGCATTAAAACATCAAAAGATATGACTAATTTGGACTCATCTTAAGGTCATAACCCTGGGTTGTGCAATTCACCATTTTTTGTAGATCCTTTTCTGTTATTCCTAAGTATGCATTTAGATTTTATACAGTATCAGCAAACTTACACATAAATAATATAAACTAAGTTTGGCCCCACCCGGGGTCAAACACTTACTCTGGGGAAAATCAAATTTACAATTTTGGTAAAAGACTACCTGCTCTATCCATTTAGTTTCAATTTAGTATCAAAAGCACTAAAGAAAATGTTATTTAAGTGTTTTACACATAAACACTATATAACAAGTTAGGCCCTGCCCTAGGGTCATAACCCCTACCCCGGGAATCATGAAATTTACAAGTTTGGTAGAGGTCTTCCTGCTCTACATCACTATGCATTTAGTTTTTCTTACATGTGTGTGATTCTTGAGAAGATTTTTGAAAATTTGTCATTTTTGGGAAGTTTTTGCCCCGCCCCCAAGGTTCCAGGAATCCTGTAATTTACAATCTATGTTCCCCTTGTTCCAAAGATGTTTCATACCAAATTTTAAAAGAATTGTAATGATAGTTACCAAGAAGAAGTTAAAAATGTCTATTGTTTACACACTTAATAACTGACCATCTTGGCCCCACCCTGATACCCTACCCCTGGAATAATAAAACTTTACAATTTTGGTAAAGGACTACCTGTTCTTTCTAAATATCTATTTACTTTCAATTTAGTATCAATAGCATTAAAGAAGATGTAATTTAAGTGTTTTACACATAAACACTATATAACAAGATTTGCCCCACCCTGGGGTCAAAACCCCTACCCCGGGGATCATGAAATTTATAATTTTGGTAGAGGTTTTCCTGCTCTACATCACTATGCATTTAGTTTTTCCTACATGTGTGTGGTTTTTGAGAAGAAGATTTTTGAAAATTGGTCAATTTTTGGCAGTTTTTGCCCCACTCTAGGGCCCCAGGGGTGCTGGAGCCCTGAAAGTTACAATTTATGTCCCCCTTGTCCCAATGATGCTTCATACCAAATTTGAAAAGAATTGGACTGGTAGTTATTAAGAGGAAGTTAAAAATGTTCAATTGTTAACGCACAGTGACGGACAAAAACCAATTGCAATAGGTCACCTGAGTTTACTCAGGTGACCTAAAAACTAATTACCCACTCAGAAGATCATACCAGTGGTCATTAACAGCCATATTCAGCATTCAGCACAAACCATGATATAATTCAGGTGGACTCCCATAGCTCAATCAATGCTGAATATAGCTGATAACCATAAAGATGTCTTCTGAGATGTACATTTAATCAACATATTCATTTTCTGAAAGTATACCAAGACTAAATTTAATAAATTCCAACACTTACTTTATGTCAAATTTATTAAAACTTTCAAAATTTGAAAATGTAGGAATTTCAAGAAAAAATTAGGGCTTTTTTCCTGGGATTCTAAAGCTCAAATAAGGAAAATAAGGGCTGTTGTAGAAAAATAAGGAAAACAAGGGCCTGTTTGAAAGCCTGTTGGTACTGTATCTATCTTGTTTTGTGGCTACAAAATTATCTATATGAAATTTACTGATGTACATGTATGTATCTCCATCTGTAATAGCATATAAAATATTCACGGTGCTAATTTACACATTATGTTTTTGTTTTTCTATCTAGCATCTTGATCCTCTAATCACGTGAAAGATGTGTCATGTCAACCAAGTTTTACAAGTAACAGTGATATCTGACCCACAAGATGCTGACAGACAGACGCATTGCACCATATACCAGAATACAACCTGTCTATGAGAGGCATATAAAAAGGTGTCACTTCAGTGTTATAGGACCCTCTATCTCAGCAGATGAACAGACAAAGTACATTTTTTTTTTTCACTTTTGCTTCCTTGACTTTTTATAAGCCCATCTAAAACTGGGACATGGTATGGTGTTCCCCTCCATCAGTCCTTTAACTCATAACTTAAATACTATGAGACCTAGAATCATCAGACATTGTCAGCTGATGCATCTCAGCTAAAGGTGGGTCACACTTAAAGTTAGGTCACTGTGACATTTGATTAAGATATATGACCAAATACAACAAAATCCTGTTTGGTTCATAACTGAACAATTTTTTGGCCTAGAATCATCAAACTTGGTCAGTTGATGCATCTTGGGTAGGTGTGTCATACTCTACATTAAGGTCGCTGTGACCTTTGAATAATCAAGGTAACATATGTTAATAGGGAGGTAATCTCTGCAATAGTAATAGAATAGTGCAGAAAACATTATTGATCACATCAAGAAATTCATATTCCTTCATAAAACATAGCTATACAACATTTAACATGAAAAAATGATTTTATTTGTCAGAATAATGAAACATTGTATTATACAAAAATAAAATATCACATACATGTCAACGGGTAGAGTTAATTCCATTTGTAATGATCTAAGCCATGGTGTGCAAAGAGTCCAGCTGGACATGTAAAGATCATGTTCATTAGAGCCAGATTGCATTTGTCAATTCAAATATCAATTAATAAGTATAGTGTACATATTATGAAGGCTGTGGAATAATGATTTCTCAGTTTAGGAAATGATTTGTCACTCCTTTAGTTATTTCCGTGTGCAACCCAAAATTGTTTCGTAATTCAAACTATATGTGAAAAAAGAGTTGTTTAGTTGAGGGTTTGCTTATTGATGTACTTCTAAGCTTACATAAATAGTATTAACAAACGGTAATAGCAAAAATTACGGAACCAAATTCTATTAACAGGTTGTACTATATCTATTATAATGAAAACAAGGTTTAGTTTCTTCAATTTTATGAAAAACACTTTTAATATTTCAATAAATTGTAGGGTTCAGGAGGGGGGGGGGGGGGGGGGGGTATTTAGATATCCAAGTTATAATACAATTAAATACCGAGGACTTCAGAAGTAATCTTTAAAAAAAGAAATTATAGACACCTGAAATAAAAGCATGTAATAATAAGAATATAATCAGACACAAAGCATCACTTTACAATGTGGAAAGATGACTTCACACAATTGTCTGAAGATCGTTGACAAGCCAAACAACAAATAATTCAAAGATCCTTGGGGGGGTGGGGGGTTTGTTGTTAATCCTTCAGTTCAATTTTACATTTCCACTTCAAATCACTACTACTATTCAAAATTGAAGAGAGGAAGGAGGAAGGGGGGAGGGGGGGGGCATCAAATCAAATGATGTACTTTGCATGTAATAATAACAGAAAAAGTACCATGTAAAAAAAAATGAGGGCCAGGGGTGGGGGGTGACCCTGTAATAATAACAGAAAAAGTACAATGTAAAAAAAATGAGGGGGGTTACCCTATTGCTACATGCCCAACAATCATTTTTGTGTACATTTGAGTAATTGCAAATTTGCAATGCAGGTTTGAGTTGATTTACACAAAATCTTGATTTTCAAAAGACTGAATTCGAATCACATACGAAAAACAATATTTCAACAGAAAGATTATATTAGAGACACAGATTTGATACACTTAACATGTTTCGTTCATAGACACCTGATGTACCTATTTTTGGTCCACAGTGTGAAATAATAACATGTTAAAAATGTAAATGCGTTGGTTGCACACATAATTCCTGGCATATTTAATTGTGATTTGGTCATTGAAAATATTGATTAAAATCAAATAAGTCTAGGACTAATATTTACATATTTTGTTACATCATGCACAAAAATCATACAAGGGACACATATAACCAGTGACTAAAATTATTGTACAGTGCTCCCTTGATATATTGCCCTCCCGTTATGCCATCCCCGCTTACTGCCTGAAAATCCTAAAGAACAGATTTCTCTCAATGTTAACACTCCCATTATAATGCCAACCCCGCATAATGCCATATGCCACTGATTTTCACAAACAAATGGTCAAATTTTATAGGGTTTACCCTTAATATTAATGCCAATTACCCAACACTCATCACTAATCACACCTGTATTTTGAGTGTGGTGAGGTAAAGTGTGATGGGCAAGACAAGGTATTCAGGTGCAGGTTAATTACAAATAATTGCTGAATTAAACTCAAGATTATCTAAATGCTTATGTAGAATGGAGCCCAAATAGATTTAATGAATTGAATTTCTTCTGATTGCTCAGAGAAATGTTGGTAATGGTGAATTTATTATAATGCCACCCCTGCTTCATTGCCCAATTTGGTCTTGAACAAAAGTTGGCAATATATGGAGGGGGCACTGTACAGTCATCATTTTTCAGTAATTACACTTAATTCATAGAAAAATTCCTTAATTGGCACTTATTACAATCAGTAAAAAATGCATGCCATTAATTCCACACCCAGACATTTAGCATAAAAAATAATCTTACTTGTAAACTGCCATGGCTTTTATATTTCAAAACATTTCTCGACCTCTGAGGTTATCATGTAACATACATGAAAATGCGATCATTATTTCTTAAGCGTATACTGTCCCAACAAATTATTTGTGAATTTGAACTGTCTCTTTTTGATTTCACTAATTAATTCCAGCCAAAGCGGGTCAGCTTGCAGGAATGCTGTTATATGAATTCTGCAGGATCGGTCGTTGTCTAAATGTCAAGCTGTGTGTCATCTTCTGCTTGAGCTAGCTAGAGTCTGGTGTTCAGGGTAACGCTAGCTAGAGTCTGGTGTTCAGGGTAACGCTAGCTAGAGTCTGGTGTATGTGATTAAGTGTTCAGGGTAACGCTAGCTAGAGTCTGGTGTATGTGATTAAGTGTTCAGGGTAACGCTAGCTAGAGTCTGGTGTAAGTGATTAAGTGTTCAGGGTAACGCTAGCTAGAGTCTGGTGTATGTGATTAAGTGTTCAGGGTAACGCTAGCTAGAGTCTGGTGTATGTGATTAAGTGTTCAGGGTAACGCTAGCTAGAGTCTGGTGTATGTGATTAAGTGTTCAGGGTAACGCTAGCTAGAGTCTGGTGTATGTGATTAAGTGTTCAGGGTAACGCTAGCTAGAGTCTGGTGTAAGTGATTAAGTATTCAGGGTAACACTGGTCTCTATCATACACTACAAACTCTCGAAAAAGGCCCCCTGTCTGTTGTTTCACTCCAACCACAGAATCGAACCGGACGTGAGAGGCGTCGACACAATTGTCACGTAGACAATTCTTGCACGGTGGCTGTTTGTATTTCTTGTCTTGTTCAGTTACGTATGTATGTCCTAGCAGGAGCCGCATCAAGAACATTTTCCCCTTCTGTCCTCGACTACTTTTATCATCTGTAAAAAAAAAAAAACACCCCAGAATAACAGCAATTTTAAGAATCCACATTATGTATAATTACCCTAAAATCACCTTTTTATGCAGAGAAATATCCTGAATGCAGGCAAGCATATTATGAACATTTTTAAGCACAAGAGTTTCAGAAATGGTGCCGGTACATGATGTGCCCATCACAAGCTTATGCAGAGTGTTTCTATTAAGGAGTTTCATTTCTATGCCACTGATTAACAAACACGGCAAAAATGTCACAAGCTGTAGAACTCTATATCAGCCATCATATTTTCTTTTGCAATCTATGAATAATAGGTTCTAGCTTAAAAAACTGTGACAGGAGGTAGAAGGACAAACTAAGAGCTCTGTGTGTGTAAAATATTTCTTGAAAATTTCAAACATCAACGAACTATTGGGAAGCAAATTCTTTGCAATACGCACATCTTTCATTTCTTTACAAAGACCCTTTCTTGAGAAAAGTTAATTCAGGAGAATAACATGAATGGAGAGGGGAGGATATGTACCAGACAATAATATTTTGAAATTGAAAACTTTCAAATTTAATTTATTCAGTTAAAGCTGTATGACCCGATGTTCATGTATTATTTTTGTACATAATTACTTTAAAGCAGATTAATTACTTTATAAAGTTATTAACTTTCCCTTAATTACATGCTTGAAAACATCTCCATGTAAAAGAAAACAGTGCGAATATTATTTAGAAAGTAAATAAAGTGGGTACATATATAAATCATCCCATAATAGACGTCTATAAATAGACCCACGCGCGTCAGGGGAATCCCAACATGATGTATTAACTCATACGCAACTGTCTAGTTATAAGGCTCAAAGAGCGTAAACCAACAAATTACTAAGAGGTATTTGATATTTTTATTTCTATTAAACTTGTGGTACGGTACTGTTATAACAAAATACACAGCTTTACACAGATAAGACCACCGATGATATGAAAGTTTGAACTGGTCACATGACTGTCACTTGAAATGGCAGAGTGACGCGGTTATTTGTAAACATCGATTTAAAATCAAATAATTTGGGTTAAAACAGGTGATATGATAGGTCGTACAGCCTCATAACTACATACGTGATCTTTTGATCAACAGTTACTGATACGTACTTGCTTTACATTATGAAATAATGTTTATGAGGAAGCAATATCATTGAAGTTCATAATTAATCCATATTTGTAATTAAAATTCCGATGGTGTGCACTCCTGAGAGTTCATACAGCTCTGTGAGTGAGCTCTCCGTTGTGATTTAGTTCAGAAATATAAAACAAGAGGCCCTTGGGGCACATTGCACACCTTGGTCCATATTTAAAGATTTTCTCTACATATTTGCATGCAAAATTTTGATTCTTATTGTGTGTGTCTGTGTGTGTGGGGGGGATGCTTTTTTTTTTTACAAACTTGAATCTGTACTATGTCAAAAAGCTTTCATGTAAAGGTAAACTTTTCTGGCCCAGTGATTCTTGAGAAGAAGATTTATAAATATTTCTCCTGTATATTTGTATGTAAAACTTTGACCCCTATAGTGGCCCCACCCTACCCCCGAGGCCATAGTTTTAACAAACTTGAATTTGCATTACATGTATATCAGGAAGCTTTCATGTAAAAGTAAACTTTCCTGGCTCAGTGGTTCTTAAGAAGATTTTTAAAGATTTTCCCTATATATTTCCATGTAAATCTTTGACCCCTATTGTGGCCCCACCCTACCCATGGGGGCCATGGTTTTTAACAAACTTGAATCTGCACTATGTCAGGAAGCTTTCATGTAAATATTAACTTTTCTGGTCCAGTGGTTCTTAAGAAGATATTAAAAGATTTTCCCTGTACATGTATATTTGTACGTAAAAATTTGATCCCCTATTGTGACCCCATCCTACCTTCGGGGGCCATGATTTTAACAAACTTGAATCTCTACTATTTCAGGAAGCTTTCATGTAAATTTGTATTTTCCTGGCCCAGTGGTTCTTGAGAAGAAGATTTTTAAAGATTTTCCCTCTATATTTGCATGTAAATCTTTCATCCCCTATTGTGGCACCATCCTACCCAAGGGGGCCATGGTTTTAACAAATTGAATATGCACTATGTCAGGAAGCTTTCATATAAATTTCAGCTCTTCTGGCCCAGTGGTTCGTAAGAAGATTTATTAATGACCCCACCCTATTTTTATGATTATCTTCCCTTTGAAGGTGGCATGGCCCTTCATTTGAACAAACTTGAATCTTCTTCACCCAAGTATGATATGTGCCAAATTTGGTTGAAATTGGTCCAGTGGTTCTGGAGAAGAAGATGAAAATGTGAAAAGTTTAAGATGATGCCGACGATGGACAAATTTTGATCAGAAAAGTTTCTTGAGCCTTCGGCTCAGGTGAGCTAATTACAGAATTACTTTAATTTGTGAAAAATTACAGAAATGCATTTGAGCTTAAAAGATGGCAGTGAACACTAACCTGCATACTGGTCAGCCTTTGTTGAGCTCTCAGCACAATAAATTCCACGGCCAAACATGCCACCATCACTTCCATGTTTTGGATCCATTCCTTTGGACACAATGTTTGGAACAAAGTCTTTCTTAGTACCATGAAAAAGATAAACTTCATTCAGTTCTGATATGATATCTGTAGTGAGTCTTTTGTCTATCACCTTTTCTGTGAAGATTCCACCTTTTTTAAGTACATTTTGTATATCAGGTTTTTTGGGAATGTTTTGCAGTTTAGTTGGGAAGCCTCCCTGTTTCCCGATGCACTTTCCCAACATTTTCATGCGCTTTTTATTATAATCCCCATACACATCCATGTTTTCTATTAATTCTATTTTCTTTACATGAATCTTTTTATGGGTAAGGTTTCTAGCATCTGCTCCTTGTCCGACCAGTTCTGACTTAAATGTATTTTCTACCAGTTTGCGAATGGCATTGAAAGTTTTGGGATCCACCTCATAACACTTTTCAGTCGTTTTGAAAATAAAGCTTTTGAATACATCTACGAAACTTTTGCCGTCCTTGAAGTGCTTCCAGTAAGCTGGGACTGGCGGTTCCTCCAACATATGTTTCCAGTAGGCATCGGTTCCATGTTGATTCTTGTTTTCCTTTCGCCTGGTATGGTGGTCTTGAGATGTTTTGGTACACAAGTACTCCATTTCTGCTGCTGCCCCGCTTACATTTTTTGCCAATCCCTTCAGGAATATTCGATTTTTATCTATAAAGTAACATATCACTGCTCTTCACTAATCACCTATTGTAATACAGTCAAAAACCTCGTTATTTCGAACTCGATGGAACCGAGAAAAAACTTCAAGATATCCAACGATTCGAGATAGCAGGGGTAAAATACTTAAGAATATTAAAAAGTGGTTGGGACTTTTGAATCACTACGACATATCCATGGTATTATAGATATCAGTGTTTGAGATACCAAACTTCAACTGTTTTCATTGTAATTATCATTTGGGGGGGGGGGGGGTGTAATATACTTGACATATGACCTTGACCTAACAAAGATTCTTCTCTAAACATAATTTTACATCATATCTGAATTAATTTTCCCTGCATTTTGACCTATGGGTAGATGTGAAAAAGTTTTCATTTTGATGCAGAAAATGTAAAATAATAAGTATTGAGTATTATTAAAGCAAATCAATTTTACCAAGTTCTTAGTTCTGGGTTGGTTGAAAATCAGAAACTAACTTGTGATATAGGCCTAATGAGTATAATCCTATTGTGCTGAACAAATTAAACTGTTACCTCTATTGACAGAAACAAAGACAGCACACTTCTGACCAATGTCATACACTTTCTTTTCATTCCTTGGATTCAGCTCTTCTATTCTTTCAATGGTTTGTTCATGCAAAAACTTTTCCTTTATTTGTCCAGAGAGTTCACTCAGTATGGATTCTCCTTCTTCTCTAGATGTGGCAAAAATATGAAGTTCAATCACAGGTACCATGTTGGACGGATCAGCACTCCGTTTAGGGCTATTCCTGTGTTCCCCCTTTGCACTGAAGAAATCTGGTTGTGAGCGTCTCCTGTAAAGCAGATGGTGTGGCATGTGGGAATTCCCTAGGAAGGAGGGAGCAGAATGTTCTCTTCTCATAGCCCCCTGTCTCCGATCTTAAACAAAGGAAATATAATTCAATGCTACAAACAGTATGTAGTGGTCAGAAGGGTTCGATCGCTGGTGGCCAGATAGTTCAGTTGATATAGCCCCTGACTAGAATTTCATGAGGTGCTGGTTCAAATTCCAGTCTGGTCTATTGCATTTCCTCCCTCCCTGTTACATATGGAACCATTGCCACCCCTGGACTTGTAGGTGAAAGTCCTGCTAGGGGTAATATGGGTTTTGTGTGTCTTCAAAGGCAAAGACAATATAAGAAGGAAGGAATGTAGCAGTCAGACAGGTCTGATTGCCTGTGACCGGATAGCTCATTTGGTAGAGCACCTGACCTGACCTGTTACCTGACCTGACCTTGTTACCTGACCTGACCTGTTACCTGACCTGACCTGTTACAGGGGGCCTAAGTTCGGATCCTGGTCTGGTCCGTTGCATTTCTCCCTTCCTGTTACAAGCATGAACTTTTCAAAATTGCTCTTTGTCTTATTCATAAAATGAAAATTATCTCCATTATAAGGACAATGCCAAACCCATGAGTTACATACCTGCTACCCCTTTAAACACAGAATGGTTTTCTCTGTCATGTATCGCAAATGTTATCTGCAAAGGAAGAAAATCTCTAGATATTACATATCAGTACAAAGTATCAAACACTTTATAAGATCAATTCAATATCAATTAGACCTGTACAATATTCAACATTCCCATTTCAAAGTCTAGACAAGTTTAGCTATACAATATTTCATCTCCCCAAAATAAGACATGCAAAGATGTTAACAAGTAAAGTTTGTCCATGTTTTGACCTAGTTGAACTGATACGCCACACTCAGAACATGGTTGAAATGGGGCAGAGATCAAGGTGGTAAATGGTGGAAGAAGTGTTCTGTTTCTTTGAGATCAATGTCAATTAGTTCCAACTGAATTCAATTTTTGGTGACAGAATGACAGCTAATGTTCCTTTAAAACCTTGAAACCAATCCCTATATGGACAGACAATCTGATTCTTGTGGGTATAAAAATTACATTATCATGCTAGCTGTGTGTGCAGTACTACTTTAGAGATCCGGTTACAAATATCAAATTATCTTCTCCTAGAATATAGCAAAAAATCATCACTGCCTGTTATCTCCACAGAATATAGCAAAATATCATCACTGCCCGTTATTTCCACAGTATTTATTGAAAGTACAAGAGTACCAAAAGATAGTAATATTTAATTATCTTTAGGACCAATCAATTGTGATACTTTTAATAGTGTTATCTTAATTGACATGTTTAGCTTTGATGTATATTTACTGATTCAAACTAAAACAGACATGGTGATCCTTAATTGAGTTCACCATACTCTGTAAAAGACACAATAAATGCTTAAAGTAAATATTTCTGCTAATCAATGTCTATATAATATTCTGTACCTTCCATTTTCTTCCATGCCCTGAACGTGAGACACTCTCTGATATGAGGAGATCAGCTACTTCATCAACAGGATATCGTAACAACCGTCCAACTCCCAAAGCAGGGAAAGCTATTTCATACAGATCAAGTCTTTCACACTGTGCAAAACATTCCTTCACTATCTGTAGCAGTTCCTGAAAACAAAATTACACCAAAAATATTCCATGTGTTCTTTTATTCCTACCAAGATGACACTGGGTTCCTTGGCTATCAAATTTTGGTCAGATCACCTTTGCTTTCAGAAAAGGAACATATGCTGAAAAAATAAGACTATGATCAAAAATATTTATGTCCAGTTTCAAATGTGAGGCCAAATTCTGTTTTATGGATTCAAAAAGCAGATGCTGTGATTGAATTAATTGGTCTATCATTTTAAGCAAGTTCTATGATGTTTAATTGTCAAGCAATCTCCTTGCTGTGTCGTGGTTTGGGCTGCATGGGCTGTGGATATTATTAGTCTGGATAGTTCAGTGGTTAGAGCACCTGACTAGTAATGTAGGGGTCCTAGATAGTTCAGTGGTTAGAGCACCTGACTAGTACCGTATATATTCGCCTATAAGTCGGATTTTTGGGAGTCAATTTTTGGTCCAAAACTCTATGTCCGACTTATAAGCGCGTCCTAAGAAGATTGGTATTTTTCTGGGGGAGTGAAATGTAGTGTTTTTTAAACAACTCTGACGATTATCATGGACTACCACACAAATGATTATTGTTCACAAATATCTAGACATATTGTATTGTTTGTGTATTTTAAAATCATGTATAAAGTACAAGTATTTACATATTTTTATCTAGTTAAAAATTATTTACATACCGATAACTAATACTTTCAATTCAACTAATCTATCGTTTATCGGTAAAATTGAATTACGAACCCGATTTAATATTGAAATATTCATATGTATACCAGCTGAAATATATTTCAATAACAGACTGAATATTGTTAACAGATAATTTATATAATCATTCTTGACTCTTAAAAACTTTATTGTTGATACAATGAATTATACCGGAATCCCACAATAACAGTTTGCGTAAACACGGTGTCAGGTACTGGTAATTAGGAGACCATAATTGCTTAGATAACAAGGGATCATTGCCCATAATAGAACAAGGGTTGCGTTTAAACCCCAATAGATATGGCTTGGATATTGAGCAGATCATAATTATTAATTTCTCGAAATATTTGTTGAAACATAGGTAAAAACACTAGAGCATTGACTTGAAATTGTCAACCGAATCTGACAAAAATTTGTACCGACTTATAAGCGGGTCAATGGCAAATTCCTACAAAATAACCTTAAAAAATACAACCGACTTATAGGCGGATTGACTTATAGGCAAGTATATACGGTAATGCAGGGGTCCTGGATAGTTCAGTGGTTAGAGCACCTGACTAGTAATGCAGGGGTCCTGGATAGTTCAGTGGTTATAGCACCTGACTAGTAATGCAGGGGTCCTGGATAGTTCAGTGGTTAGAGCACCTGACTAGTAATGCAGGGGTCCTGGATAGTTCAGTGGTTAGAGCACCTGACTAGTAATGCAGGGATCCTGGATAGTTCAGTGGTTAGAGCACCTGACTAGTAATGCAGGGGTCCTGGATAGTTCAGTGGTTAGAGCACCTGACTAGTACTGCAGGGGCTCTGTGTTTGATTCCCGGTCCAGCTGTAATTTTTTTCCCTTTCCTATTACATTTGGTGCTGTTGACCACCCACTGACTTGCAGGTGAAGGTCTTGCCAGGAGCAAGAAAATCTGGGTTGTAAGGAGAGAGGAATGTAATGGTTTGGGTGATATGAAACATAGATATCGGCCTGGGAAACTCAGTGGTGAGAGCAACTGATTAGTAATGCAGGGGTCCCAGGTTCAATTCCTGGTCCAGCCATAAATTTCTCCTTTCCTGTTATAGTAGTAATGTTTTAATTACAATGCTGTTTACTGTCATGTCATCAATGCTGTGATGTTTTACTGTCATGTCATTAATGCTGTGATGTTTTACTGTCATGTCATCAATGCTGTGATGTTTTAACAGTCATGTCACTAATGCTGTGATGTTTTAACAATCATGTCATTAATACTGTGATGTTTTACTGTCATGTCATTAATACTGTGATGTTTTACTGTCATGTCATTAATACTGTGATGTTTTAACAGTCATGTCACTAATCCTGTGATATTTTACTGTCATGTCATTAATACTGTGATGTTTTACTGTCATGCCAATAATGCTGTGATGTTTTACTGTCATGTCACTAATGCTGTGAGGTTTTACTGTCACGTCATTAATACTGTGATGTTTTAACAGTCATGTCACTAATACTGTGATGTTTTAACAATCATGTCATTAATGCTGTGATGTTTTACTGTCATGTCATTAATGCTGTGATGTTTTACTGTCATGCCATTAATACTGTGATGTTTTACTGTCATGTCATTAATGCTGTGATGTTTTACTGTCATGTCACTAATGCTGTGATGTTTTACTGTCATGTCATTAATGCTGTGATGTTTTACTGTCATGTCATTAATGAATGCTGTGACGTTTAAATGGTCATGCAAGGAGTCCCAAGGACAGGACACCTCAGATTTTATAAGTTCTCATCTGAAATACACTTGCCTTTCACTTCAAAGTACTGTACAGTTTGCAAATTACCCAACATTACTACAAAAATATCTGCTACTCATACATGTATCAAGCAAAGAGTTCATTTCTCTGCTTCTTACTGTCTTTATCACATACTAATCTGAGATACTTCTCTACATTTTACCCGTGATGAAGAGTTTCCACCATACTTTGGAAGGGCAATATGACACACGTACTTGCAGTTCAATGTACCATAGCCTTTGGTAATTGTAACATTGGCGCTAGGTTTGTACTTGGACCTAAGATCCTGAAATAAAAACAACACCATGCAGTAGACATTTAAATACGTACTGTATAAATATCATATTTTGTGTGCACAACATTTTGGGAAGAACTGGTTTCTTATAATCTAACACAGATTGATTTCACACTATGTATGTTGGTACTAGGACTGAAATGTTAACAAAAATTTTGAGATGTACTTTATAGAGCATTGACTCCTTTCTGCATAAGGCAATAGAAAGAATACGCGACCAAACGTAATATTGACAGTATTCCTAGCAAACCTCACAGCTAGATTAGTGAAACAAAAGTCCCACGGACCTGAGGACTGCATTCACACTTACCATATTTAATTCTGCTCATTCATTCGACACACTTATCATATTTAATTCTGCTCATTCATTCACACTTATCATATTTAATTCTGCTCATTCATTCACACTTACCATATTTAATTCTGCTCATTCATTCACACTTACCATATTTAATTCTGCTCATTCATTCACACTTACCATATCTAATTCCGCTCATTCATTCACACTTACCATATTTGATTCTGCTCATTCATTCACACTTACCATATTTAATTCTGCTCATTCATTCACACTTACCATATTTAATTCTGCTCATTCATTCACACTTACCATATTTAATTCTGCTCATTCATTCAAACTTACCATATTTAATTCTGCTCATTCATTCGACACACTTATCATATTTAATTCTGCTCATTCATTCACACTTATCATATTTAATTCTGCTCATTCATTCACACTTACCATATTTAATTCTGCTCATTCATTCACACTTACCGTATTTAATTCTGCTCATTCATTCATACTTATCATATTTAATTCTGCTCATTCATTCACACTTATCATATTTAATTCTGCTCATTCATTCACACTTACCATATTTAATTCTGCTCATTCATTCACACTTACCATATTTAATTCTGCTCATTCATTCACACTTACCGTATTTAATTCTTCCCCACCTCTGCTCATGAAGAGTTGAAAAATTCTCCCCCGTGTTGACAACCCCGATTCTTTGTCAAAAAAATTAACTAAGCACTGGGCCTGAAAATAAAATAGCAACATGTCTTGAATATTGCCTACAGCACTTTGTGTTGAACAAACATTACATCAGAATTAGACACTAGTAGTTTCATAAACTCATATAAATTTGTTTCAAACTGAAGGCCTATCAGCCACACTGCTCATTCGATCATCTTGAAAATTGAACCTTCCTGATTCTCACCTTGTAAAGTGTCACATCTTTATTGAGCACCCGGACAGCAGGTTCTCTGTGCTGCATCTCCCTATCTCTGTCCCACTCTGAGGTTTCTGGGGATAGAGCCCCTCCTCCTCTGGGAGGGAGATCACCCAGGAGATCCTCCTCTTCCACACTTAAATATAAATTCAAATGCATTTTTATTGCTCATTCCCTGTGGACCAATAATTTTACAAAACAAACATCCTCTGATTAAGTAAATCTTGAACACAAAATTCAGTTTCCATTCCATGCATTTGATTAATATTCATTTTCATTCCTTCAATATACACAATATAGTGAATGATAGATTCAAACTCAGTCACTCAAATATGATAATACCAGAATTAACTGATAAATGAATTATACCTCTCATCAGCATGTTGTGATTGATAGCGAGGGACTTTTACTTTTTTAGAGCTTTTTTCTACCAAAATTCCACACTGGTGTTGACATTCTGCCATCTTTATAAACTGCTTCTGTTCCTTTTGTATACCACATGACATCAATGCAACATCCGACTCTATAAATGACATACTTAAAATATCACAGGCAGTCATCCTCATTCTAAACAACAAGAGGCCCATAGACAATTATTGTCATATAAATATCACACCAAAAAAAAACTGAATCAGAAGAAATGCACATTCATAGTGCAGCAATTGTAATTTCAACCTCTGAAAACCTGACACTATTCTTTCCTTTCTTTTTTGGGCGATTAATGGTGATGTACTTCTAATATTTGTCCAGTACAAAATCATACTGCAACATAAAGGAAAAGAGAAAAATTTGAGCTGGACCAGGTATTGAACTCGGGACCCATACATTACAAGCTAGGTGTTCTAACCACTGAGCCAATATCCTTATAGCCCTAACTACTACACTGCCCTCCCTCCTTAAATTGTCTTCACCCTTGAAGACACAGAGCCCAGATTCTTTTTGCCCCGGCAGGACTTTCACTTGAAATCCAGGGGTGGTCAATGACACCAAATGTAACATAAGTGAAAGGAGAAAATTTTGGACTGCACCGGTAATCGAACTCGGGACCTCTGCATTACTAGTCAGGTGTTCTAACCACTGAGCTACACAGGCCAATATCCATGGTCCATGTAGCCCTAACTACTACAATAGCATGGACTTGCTAACTACTACAATAGCATGGACTTGCTAACTACTACAATAGCATGGACTTGCTAACTACTACAATAGCATGGACTTGCATTCCTAACATTTCTCACTGGTTGGTTAGTTGTATATTGTTTAACGTCACGCTCGAGAATTTTTCACTCATATGGAGACATCACTATTGTCGGTGAAAGGCAGCAAAATCTAAGCCTATGCTCGGCACTGATGGCCTTTGAGCAGGGAGCGATCTTTATCGTGCCACACCTGCTGTGACTTATACAGGGCCTCAGTTTTTGTGGTCTCATCCAAAGGACCATTCCATTTAGTCGCCTCTAAGGACAAGCAAGGGGTACTGAGTATCCATTTTAACCTGAATCCCCACGGGACCATTCTTACTGGTAACCTCGGTCTTAGCCAAATGACCTTGGTTCAGGACTCCAGACGCAATAAAGCTTTGCACCAAATATAAGTTTTTAGTTCCTCTAAGTTGCAGTGTCAGAACTCTAACTATCTTAAACCACTGACCTTCACCGTGGCAAAGTAAGCTGGCTCCATTCAAAGTCAGGCCACGTCTCATTTGTGTCATGCATAAAATATGTCTCTCCCTCACTAACAACCGACCTAGGTTTTATTTCTAATGTTTTAGACCGGTGATCTTGACCTTACACAAATTACGTTGATTTCAGGTTTTGGCAAGATGCCTGGTCATAAGCAACTTTTTGCAAAGTATCAGCTCAGAAATTCTAATGTTGGCCTACAGCAAAGTTATGGCCCTGACATATGGTGGGGTGGAAGGACAAAAGACAGGGACAAACAACATGAATGCCATCAATGGCTGTGATCAGAATTACACACTTGTAAATCTACTTTAAATCTTCAGGTGTACAGAGGTTTTTCAATTATGCATGATTGTTAATTCAGTTCAAGTGCACGATCCATAGAAAATTAGTTTGACCCAGCCTTGCATCTAACATCATTTTGTATAGGATTGATTTTGTACTGTCAATTGATTTATCTAATAAAATATGAATTTTTGGTCATCTGACGTGTTAACCCACCATATTTACAGGATTCCCCGATGTTTAGTGAATTTGAGCCATTTTACCTTACATTAACTGATGTGTTACACAATAATCACAGTAACTACCCGTTCTATAGTTATCCGCACACAGTGTTACTATTTCATATTTCTGCATATTGTATTTCATAGTAAACATCTCAAGTACAGTGTATATGATGCAAACTAATGTTCCCATACATGTCAGATATTAATGTCATATATATATATATATATATATATATATATATATATATTATTCGCTTCAACTATTCAACGCTGTCAAGTATTACTTGTTTATTACACAAGGTATTTTATAGTCGTTATTTTCTAATCGTTCTTTATATTATCAGGTCAGTGTAATCGTGCATCATATTTTCAGTCATACTGAAATAATGTACATCATAAGTAAATTCTGTTATTTTTCTTATTTATTGTATTGTAGTCAATCTTCTAGAAATAATATACATCATAAGTAAATTCTGTTATTTTTCTTATTTATTGTATTGTAGTCAATCTTCTAGAAATAATGTACATCATAAATAAATTCTGTTATTTTTCTTATTTATTGTATTGTAGTCAATCTTCTAGAAACAATGTACATCATAAGTAAATTCTGTTATTTTTCTTATTTATTGTATTGTAGTCAATCTTCTAGAAATAATGTACATCATAAGTAAATTCAATTATTTTTCTTATTGATTGTATTGAAGTCAATCTTCTAGAAATAATGTACATCATAAGTAAATTCTGTTATTTTTCTTATTTATTGTATTGTAGTCAATCTTCTAGAAATAATGTACATCATAAGTAAATTCTGTTATTTTTCTTATTTATTGTATTGTAGTCAATCTTCTAGAAATAATATACATCATAAGTAAATTCTGTTATTTTTCTTATTTATTGTATTGTAGTCAATCTTCTAGAAATAATGTACATCATAAATAAATTCTGTTATTTTTTTTATTTATTGTATTGTAGTCAATCTTCTAGAAATAATGTACGTCATAAGTAAATTCTGTTATTTTTCTTATTTATTGTATTGTAGTCAATCTTCTAGAAATAATGTACATCATAAGTAAATTCTGTTATTTTTCTTATTTATTGTATTGTAGTCAATCTTCTAGAAACAATGTACATCATAAGTAAATTCTGTTATTTTTCTTCTGTTATTTTTCTTATTTATTGTATTGAAGTCAATCTTCTAGAAATAATGTACATCATAAGTAAATTCTGTTATTTTTCTTATTTATTGTATTGTAGTCAATCTTCTAGAAATAAATGATGGAAACAAACTGACAGTTACATCTACATGTGTAATGGTGAGGGAAGCAGTTTTCATCGCACTACAAGATGGGATGTCAAAAAATGCACACAGCTGGGGCCCACCCTGACCACTACGTACAGGAGACTTACCTTCTTTACTAATTCTATACAAGTTTAATTTGCCATCCCACATTTGCCGCTTAAGCAGCTTTAGACGTTCTAGGTACTTTTGTCTATGAGACTCCTCTCCTCCAATCCCCACGACTAAACACTTGTTGTCCTTTTTGACATCAAAGTGTGAACAGCTCTCCTTCCTGTCTTTCCTGCAGATTATAGATCAAATGGAATATAATGCAAATGCACAATAAAATAATAACTGTTTAACCATTGTAAAAGAAAGACCCACCCAAAACAAGAGGCTATAAATAGCCCGAATGATCAACTGGTTTGAATAACCAATCACTATTATGGTGGCAAGATTGAAATTCAGATCATTTCAAAAATAAGAAGCACTGTCTATTAAATATTAGTAGAACAGAAAATGATAGGAAAATGTGGGGTCTTTTTGTTTTGTTTTTCTTTTATCAAAATTTCAAAAGTCTGGGGAAAAGTATAACATTTATAACAGCATATATTAGAATTAACAATTTTCTAAAAATAACATGTATCACAATTTTTAAAAGCTTCAATTATCAAAATAAAATACAAGTTGTTTTAAAAAAACCTTGTAAAGGAAGTCAAAACAAAAAATATTTTGAAGATTAAACAAAATGTGTACACGTGAAATCTGAAGGCCGTAGCCACTTCCTATTACATATATATTGGAATTCACAGGGAGTAATAAAACATTTCCTATTACACATATGTTGGAATTCACAGGAAGTAATTAAATATATCCTATTACACATATATTGAAATTCACAGGTAGTAATTAAACATTTCCTATTACACATATATTGGAATTCACAGGTAGTATACCGGGATATTCATTAAATATCAAAGCCCTCTCACTTAAATATTGTTCAAAAGTTTTGAGTTGGTTTAAAAGCTTTCAATAAGTGGACTAAAGGTCAATGTCAATCAAGCCACTATTGGAGATGGCTGGTTCTGAGGTTTACACTATATATAAAACCCATTTCAATTAGAGTTAAAATGTTATATGTGTTAAAGTTATTGAAAAGTGGATCAAAGGTCAAATGTCAAGGTTGCAGTCATCATGCTTAGAAGTATTCAAAATAATGTATGATATTTGTATCATAATTAAACTAGAGAATTGTTTTTATGAAAAACAAATGTCTCCCCAGCTCCCCGAATCTTATTAACTGCTCCAAATGAAACCTCCTCCCCTTAATGTTCTGCATGATATGGAGGAGAAAGTATGAGCAGGAACATAGCCATTATGAACTCTGATAAGCCACACAGGAGAAGTGTTCACAAATTGTTTTACACCCTCTACCCCTCAGATCCACTATAATTTTAAGGATAACAATTATATACGTATCAACACTTCGCCGCGAGTTACGTCCCTTTGCAGGGTCAGCCAAAGGTCAATCGGTGAAAACCCAAGTTTTCCTTCTTTACCTTACCAAATGTAAAATGTTATTACTTTGAATTTTAGCCAATTACCAAGTTTTCATACAAGTTAATGGGTTGCCCCAATCTGGGGCATATTGTAGTTAACTGCAATTGATGGAAAAATAACAGATGTCAAAGCTACAGATAGGAAAATTACAAAGGCCAACGTAGGGAAATACGATTTTTATCCGGGAGATGATGGACAAGGGACTTAACTTTCGCGAAGTGTTGATACGTGTATTGGATCCTCCTGCCCTGACAATATGCACATCTACAAATGGCAATGAAGCATATTTTACAAAGTTTCAAGTCTATCCGACAAGTCATATAGGAGGAGAAGCGTTCACAAGATTTTGTGAAGACAGACTGGCGGACGGACAGACAGACGAACAAAAACAATATGTCTCCCCTGAAAGAAGGGAGACATAAATACCTGAATATAATTACATGAAAAACCAAAATCTCAATACTTACAAAAAATCACTTTGAACTGAATTAAATTTGGTTATAAAATCTGGGTTCCTTTTGTAGCATCTTGACTGTCCTTCATTGAATTGAAAGTGAAGAGTTTGACGTTCTGACTTGGTACTTGCAGACTGCCATTCGTTGAATTGAGAGTGAAGTGTTTGACGTTCTGACTTGGTACTTGACTGCCCTTCATCGAATTGAGAGTGAAATGGTTGAAGTTCTATCTTGGTACTCAAGATGTTTTCAATCAAATCTTTAACCATTGAAACATTATTAAGTCCTTTGATGGAAATGAAGTCACTGCCTACCTCAATATCAACATGGTATTTACTTTGCAGATCTGTTTGTGTCTGCCTGTCTAATTTTCCTTGATATGGCAAACATATTTTTTCTTCTTGAATAAGGGATCGAGACACATCAGCTGCAATTTCTGCAACTGTTTGATTTGTGGCATCGATACTCAGAGATGAGTGACCTCGAACCTCTACATACGCATGTATACTTAACTCTGATAAAGCTTCTTTAATAGATCTGGCAGCTTCTGGCGTAGAGAGAATCCTGGCGTCTCTTTTTGAGATATTTATTTGCTGGTGTAATGCGTTACTAAGGTAACCACAAGCAGCTGTTTCCACATCCTCCTCACGACTTATCTCTGTCGGTGCAGACACTTCCTTTTCTGTTTCTGGAGTCACATTCTTAATCTGGGTT
Organism: Ostrea edulis; assembly: GCF_947568905.1. Taxonomy (NCBI): domain Eukaryota; kingdom Metazoa; phylum Mollusca; class Bivalvia; order Ostreida; family Ostreidae; genus Ostrea; species Ostrea edulis. Next base: position 18,451,452 of record NC_079165.1, on the reverse strand, counting down.
GGTGCAGACACTTCCTTTTCTATTTCTGGAGTCACATTCTTCGTCTGGGTTGGATTTGCTAACCTCTCAGGACTCTCAGTCCTATCACTTTCTTCCGAGTCATCATCATCACTGTCAATTATTAGCAAGTTTGATGCCATGTTCAGAATAAGAAATCATATGAGGTACCAAAGCTAAGGAGGAAGCTATTGACTCAGACACATGCTCCGAATACTCCGTAGTGTCCAATTAAAATCTGCAATTAAAAATATTTGAAATTTCGGAATATCAAAGAGTCCACAAGTTTTGTCAATTACATCTTTAGAAGTTATGTTTGTACATAACAATAATCAAAAGAATGTATAACTTAAGTCCCTTGTATGCATTGATCAATTTTATTGGCCAAGTTGCACAATGTACAAACAGTTTATAAATTGGTGAATGGCGGGTGTCCCCGTAATAGTACCTACTTTGTGTAATCAACTCCTTTCACACCTCTCACTTGATGTTACTCAAACTTTGTACAGTTGTTATGGATACATTAAAGATCTTAGATGTGCATGTGCCTTTTTCAAAGTGATCAGACATTTTTCGAAAAATTTACATGTAGTTAAACTTAAGTCATTTTTTTAAGCATGCCTTGAATAGACGGTGCCTAAATTGTGTAATCAACTCCTAAAACAGCATTTATTTGACATCCTTCAGACCTTGTACAGCTGTTATGGAAGCTTTGAAGATGTGCATGTGTCTTTTTGGAAGTGATCAGACATTAACTTTGAAAAATTTACATGTACCTGATGTAGCTGAACTTTGTTGTATTTTTAAGCATGTTACCTACATTGTGTAACCAACTCCTCTCACAGCTTTTACTTAACATATTTTAGACCTTGTACATCATAGATGTTATAAAAACATTGAAGATATACAGGTGACATTTTAAAAGTGCTTCTGTATTTAAAAAAAAAAATTCTACTTTTAATGTCATTTTACCAATCATCGTCGGAAACCCACAGTTGATTACGCTTCGTTCCTCTCTCCATCACCCGTGGGTCCATTCATTCCTACTCGCTCGTTCTCATGAGTGATTAATGAGGCAATTTCATTGGGCACTCGTAGTACTACCAGAGCGAATTTGTTCAATCAACAAGACGCTTTAATTCAGTCCAATTTTGGCATACAATTGTTGTGATAGCATAGTTAAGTTAATACTACCTTTAAAAACAGAAGAGTTCCGTTACAATGATTACTTTGATTGGACGATATTTTTAAATATCTATTCATGAGAACGAGCGAGTAGGAATGAATGGAGCCACTGGTGATGGAGAGAGGAACGAAGCGTAATCAATCGTGGGCTTCCCACAATGTTCTCTGGTATGTTTTGTACTGCTATCTCTATAATGATAGATAACATATTTTAAAGCAACCCGGCCATTTTTGTTCTTGAGTTGATTTTTTATACACAAAGATTCAAGGAAAGGGGATCGATGCATTTCATGCTTTGCAATTTGACCTTCTCAATTGGTTATGAATTGAAGAAACAATTCACCATGGGATATTAGTAAGTAACAAAGTAAATCTCAACCCCAGATGTTCTCTGTAACCAACTTTTACTGTATATCATATCAGCCCCAGATGTTCTCTGTAACCAAGTTTTACTGTATATCATATCAACCCCAGATGTTCTCTGTAACCAAGTTTTACTGTATATCATATCAGCCCCAGATGTTCTCTGTAACCAAGTTTTACTGTATATCATATCAGCCCCAGATGTTCTCTGTAACCAAGTTTTACTGTATATCATATCAGCCCCAGATGTTCTCTGTAACCAAGTTTTACTGTATATCATATCAACCCTAGATGTTCTCTGTAACCAAGTTTTACTGTATATCATATCAGCCCCAGATGTTCTCTGTAACCAAGTTTTACTGTATATCATATCAGCCCCAGATGTTCTCTGTAACCAAGTTTTACTGTATATCATATCAGCCCCAGATGTTCTCTGTAACCAAGTTTTACTGTATATCATATCAACCCCAGATGTTCTCTGTAACCAAGTTTTACTGTATATCATATCAGCCTCAGATGTTCTCTGTAACCAAGTTTTACTGTATATCATATCAGCCCCAGATGTTCTCTGTAACCAAGTTTTACTGTATATCATATCAGCCCCAGATGTTCTCTGTAACCAAGTTTTACTGTATATCATATCAGCCCCAGATGTTCTCTGTAACCAAGTTTTACTGTATATCATATCAGCCCCAGATGTTCTTTGTAACCAACTTTTACTGTATATCATATCAACCCCAGATGTTCTCTGTAACCAAGTTTTACTGTATATCATATCAACCCTAGATGTTCTCTGTAACCAACTTTTACTGTATATCATATCAGCCCCAGATGTTCTCTGTAACCAAGTTTTACTGTATATCATATCAGCCCCAGATGTTCTCTGTAACCAACTTTTACTGTATATCATATCAACCCCAGATGTTCTCTGTAACCAAGTTTTACTGTATATCATATCAACCCTAGATGTTCTCTGTAACCAACTTTTACTGTATATCATATCAGCCCCAGATGTTCTCTGTAACCAAGTTTTACTGTATATCATATCAGCCCCAGATGTTCTCTGTAACCAACTTTTACTGTATATCATATCAACCCCAGATGTTCTCTGTAACCAACTTTTACTGTATATCATATCAACCCCAGATGTTCTCTGTAACCAACTTTTACTGTATATCATATCAGCCCCAGATGTTCTCTGTAACCAAGTTTTACTGTATATCATATCAACCCCAGATGTTCTCTGTAACCAAGTTTTACTGTATATCATATCAACCCCAGATGTTCTCTGTAACCAAGTTTTACTGTATATCATATCAGCCCCAGATGTTCTCTGTAACCAAGTTTTACTGTATATCATATCAACCCCAGATGTTCTCTGTAACCAAGTTTTACTGTATATCATATCAACCCCAGATGTTCTCTGTAACCAACTTTTACTGTATATCATATCAGCCCCAGATGTTCTCTGTAACCAAGTTTTACTGTATATCATATCAACCCCAGATGTTCTCTGTAACCAAGTTTTACTGTATATCATAAACATATTGCTCACCAGAGTCACTTTGGCCCTGCTGTTGTTTCTAGAGCGTCAAATTAACATTAACTCAAATAATTCAAAATATCCTTATTAATAATAATTATTTGAAGATATTATCAATTCAATTGATGCTCTTATCAATTCAATTATTGCACACAATAAAGGCCTATATATTCCCATGTAAACTTTGATCCCCTAATTTGTCCCCACCCGACTCCAACAAGCCACAATTTGAGTAAACTTGACTCTGCACTCCCTGGGAATGCTTGCATATCAATATATGTACAGTCTACCTTTTCAAGATTCCCCTGCGGGCCATGGTTTGAAGATACTGGAATCGACACGATGTCAGGAAGCTTTCATGTAAATTTAAAACTTTTTTGGCCTAGTGGTTCTTGAAAAGATTTTGAAATGACCCCACATTATTTTGTTTTTCTTCATTATCTCCCCTTTAAATGGGATATGACCCTTCATTTGGAAAAACTTGAATTTCCTTTACCCCAAGGATGCTTTGTGCTAAGTTTGATTGAAATTAGTTCAACGATTCTGGAGAAGAGGGTTTTTAAGTATTTTTTCTTATTCTAATATTCTTGTGTAAAATTCTGATCCCCTATTGTAGTCTAATGCTACCCATGGGGACCATGATTTGAACAAAGTTGAATCTACACCATGTCAGGAAGCTTAGATCTAAATTTCAACTCTTCTAGTCCAGTGGTTAATGAGACAAAGATTTTTTAAAAGATGCCACCATATTTTCATTATTTCTTAATTATCTCCCTTTTGAAAAAGGTGTGACCCTACCTTTGAACAATTATGAATCCCCTTTAGCTAAGAATGAGGCAAGTTTTGTTGAAATTGGCCCTGTGGTTCTGGAGAGGACAGCCACTCAATATCAAATCCATCCCATTTATACATAGTTCAGATATTGTTCTCGATAATTTATTTGAACAAAGCTTGATGTCTCAATGTGCACCATCAAATGTAGCCTATTGTCAAAGTTACAATATCATCAAATGTCGCACAGTTTGAAAGGCCTAATGTTACAAGAATTACACAAACTAAATATTAGCTGCAGAACTGTATACAATATAGCTCTCTGAGAAAATATTGGGACAGATCAGATCTCTGATCTGTCCCAATATCTTTTTCTCAGAGAGCTACAGTTCTGCAGCTAACAAAATATCAATGTCATAAAGCCATCAGTGTGGTAAAAAAATTTCCCTGAATGACGATATACATGGTGGAAAGTTCATCATCAACAGTCACACTCATGCGACTGTGTACAACAAATCGAAAGAAAGACTACAGTGCATCATCTAAGACATGTACAGACTCGGATATGACTGACATATTCATAAAGAATCACATAACTTCAGTATTAACCTTCTAAAATACAATTTTTTTCTCATTTAAAAATGATATTTCATGAATTAAACATTGTGACAGTGAATATTCATTTTTATTTATATTTCCCAATTAATGTAACGGCGTCATGTTAACATTACGAATGTAGTTCGGGTTGAGGTAAACAAAGCAAGATATTTTGGAAACGTGAATTCAATGGTCTGGATAAAATATGTTTTAAAAAGAATCTCTCATGTTTTGTGGTTGGATATGATTATTATCCGACTTGTTTTGTGTTTTCTATCCTCTCACCAAGGCTCAGGGATGGAAAACCCACGAGTTGGATAATAATCACATCCAACTTTAAACCATGGGAGATCCTATATTAATCTATTTAAACATGACATCATCAAAGAATTTCAATACACCAGTTTCGAGATACGAATTCTTCTGTATAGGAGGTGCATTTAGTGGAACTTTGAATGTCTAAGTGGGACAGAGTGGATATACAGCCAACGAGAAAGACGATGAAATGTATTAAAAGCGGCTTCTCTTCAAAAATGTAAATGTGGGAAATACAAAATGCTATCGAAAGAAATGTTTTACCGAAGTGGAAACATACAAACAATGTCATATTTGCAAGAAATATCTTGGATATGGTACTTATGACAAGCGAAATAACGTGATAGGATAAGAATTCTATGTATTTAATTACTCCCGAAATACTTATCACTTACATAGTTTGTGTATCAGTCGAATTCGGGTTATCAAACAGCGTATGATAAACTTACTGAGTACATTCACTTACGCTGTGATGAATATCTGTCCCACTCCCGCATGTAAACAAATTCTTTCGCACCTTACTATGTACGAGAGTTCTCAAAGGGAAATAACTCGGACGTATCTCGAAACCGGCGTATTGAAACATCAATCATAATTGATATGTTTAAGAATATTTTAATTAAGCTATCAAAAAATTAAAATAAATCTTTTGTTGCAATTAGTTCCCATTTCCAAAAAAAATCTCTATATTTACTGGACTAGAAACTTCATAAAATGCAAGAAGAGTTCAAGGAACCAGGTTTTATTATGTTCCCCAAACAAAGTTTGGGAACATATTGTTTTTACTCTGTTTCTTATTAAGGTCTTCCGTCTCCTGCGGAAGACCTTACTATTATTGTTCGCGTTCTTCTTCTTCATTATCATTATTATTTTTATTATTATTATTATTATTATTATTATTATTTTCCTTGGTAGTACACGCGTTTTTCTCAGCCATTTCTCGATCGATTTTCACGAAATTTTCAGGAAAGATGTCTTTTGGTGACGAGACTTTGCTTGCAAAATTTCGTGCTTGACGTCACTTCCGGTCAGGAGTTATCTCTCTTTTAGTGACTTTTTGAAGGGCCTTGTTGTCCACACATCTCCTCCGTTAGTTTTGAAGCTAGAGTCTTGAAATTTCTACACAAGATAGAGTAAACATTTTAGAAGATTTGTGGGGGATTCGATTTTACCGGAGGCGATTTGCCTAAACGCTCGCCTGGACCTGAAAAAATGGATGCCAAAATTTTCCGCCGATTTCGGCGATTTTTGACCTTTGATCTCCAATATCTTTTTTCTTGCAAATATTTTGTTAAGATATGTAGAACAAAAGTTGTGCACATTTACGAGATCTTTTCGAAAATTTCAAGATTTAGGGGCTAGCCCCTTAAATTAGGGATCTAGAAGGGCTCAAAGTCTAGATCAAATATCTCAAAAATCGTTAATATTTTGGTATAAGTCAAAGAACAAAAAATGTTCATCTCAACAATCCAAATCTATTCATATAAAAATTTAGGTCATATGTTACGTAATAAGGGATTTTAAGGGCCAAAACCATAAATTTTTTACCCCTTGTATCTCGAAAACGACAAATATTTTGAAAAGCAATAAAGAACAAAAGTTGTTCAGAATGATGATCTGAACAATATGCATATTTCGTTTTTACCCTATGTGGCCCCGTTAGGGAGCTACAGTTTGGCCCCTAAAAATTACTTCTAGAAATAACTCGAGAACGGTAAAGAATTTCTAAATACTTGTTGAACAAAAAATGTTTGAAATGTCATGACCTTTCTTACGATATCAAGCAAAAGGGGCTGACCCTTTAAATTAGGGGCCCAGAAGGGTCCAAAGGTTTATGAGAATATCTCAGAAACTATTAATATTTTGTAATAAGTCATTGAAGCGGAAATGTTCATCTAAACGAGCTTGATCTTATCAAATCAAAAAGTAGGTCATATATTACGTAATAAGGGATTTTAAGGGCCAAAATCATAAATAATTGACGCCTCATATCTTGAAAACGACAAATATTTTGAAAAGCATTATTGAACAAAAGTTGTTCAGAATGATAATCTAAACAATATGTACATTTCGTTTTTTCCCTATGTGGCCCCGTTAGGGAGCTACAGTTTGGCCCCTAAATATTTCTTGTAGAGATAACTCGAGAACGGTAAAGAATTTCTAAATACTTGTTGAGCAAAAAATGTTTCAAATGACAAGGCCTTTCTTACGATATCAAGCAAAACGGGCTGGCCCTTTAAATTAGGGGTTCAGAAGGGTCCAAATGTTTTTGAGAATATCTCAGAAACTATTAATATTTTATAATAAGTTGTAGAAGCGGAAATGTTCATCTCAACGAGCTTGATCTTATCAAATCAAAAAGTAGGTCATATGTTACGTAATTAGAGATTTTAAGGGCCAAAATCGTAAATATTTGACGCCTCATATCTTTAAAACGACATATTTTTTGAAAAGCATTATTGAACAAAAGTTGTTCAATGTGTCATAACCTATCGATCAATATCAAAAAATGGGTCTGTGGGCCTCATGGCTCGCCTGTAGAGTCGATTTTTGTCGATATCAGTCGATTTCAAAAACTTGTAACTGGTAAATATTTTGGAAGGACATATTGAACGAAAGTTGTTCAGTTTATCGAGATCTATCGATTGATATCAAGAAAGAGTCCTATGGTCCTAATGGCTTGCCTGTAGAGTCGATTTTTTGTCGATATCGGTCGATCTCAATAACTTTTTACAGGTAAATATTTTGCAAAGACATATAGAACTAAAATTGTTGAGTCTATAGAGGGCTAACAAATGACATCAAGAAATAGGCCCGCGGGCCTTATGGCTCGCCTGGAGAGTCGAATTTCAAACGAATTTCACCGCAACTTTGCTTCAGAAGCTTATGATATGAAAAATTGATTATATCTAAAGTGTCTTAAAGTCGGAAACTAAATTGGGACTCATTTGTCTTTTTTTTTTTTTTTTTTAACTCCGAGTGCATCAACAAATCGGACGGAAGACCTACTCGTTGCTCGCAACGAGATTGTGTCTAGTTATTATTATTATTATTATTTTCCTTGGTAGTACACGCGTTTTTCTCAGCCATTTCTCGATCGATTTTCACGAAATTTTCAGGAAAGATGTCTTTTGGTGACGAGACTTTGCTTGCAAAATTTCGTGCTTGACGTCACTTCCGGTCAGGAGTTATCTCTCTTTTAGTGACTTTTTGAAGGGCCTTGTTGTCCACACATCTCCTTCGTTAGTTTTGAAGCTAGAGTCTTGAAATTTCTACACAAGATAGAGTAAACATTTTAGAAGATTTGTGGGGGATTCGATTTTACCGGAGGCGATTTGCCTAAACGCTCGCCTGGACCTGAAAAAATGGATGCCAAAATTTTCCGCCGATTTTGGCGATTTTTGACCTTTGATCTCCAATATCTTTTTTCTTGCAAATATTTTGTTAAGACATGTAGAACAAAAGTTGTGCACATTTACGAGATCTTTTCGAAAATTTCAAGATTTAGGGGCTAGCCCCTTAAATTAGGGATCTAGAAGGGCTCAAAGTCTAGATCAAATATCTCAAAAATCGTTAATATTTTGGTATAAGTTAAAGAACAAAAAATGTTCATCTCAACAATCCAAATCTATTCATATAAAAATTTAGGTCATATGTTACGTAATAAGGGATTTTAAGGGCCAAAACCATAAAATTTTTACCCTTTGTATCTCGAAAACGACAAATATTTTGAAAAGCAATAAAGAACAAAAGTTGTTCAGAATGATGATCTGAACAATATGCATATTTCGTTTTTACCCTATGTGGCCCCGTTAGGGAGCTACAGTTTGGCCCCTAAAAATTACTTCTAGAAATAACTCGAGAACGGTAACGAATTTCTAAATACTTGTTGAACAAAAAATGTTTGAAATGTCATGACCTTTCTTACGATATCAAGCAAAAGGGGCTGACCCTTTAAATTAGGGGCCCAGAAGGGTCCAAAGGTTTATGAGAATATCTCAGAAACTATTAATATTTTGTAATAAGTCATTGAAGCGGAAATGTTCATCTAAACGAGCTTGATCTTATCAAATCAAAAAGTAGGTCATATGTTACGTAATAAGGGATTTTAAGGGCCAAAATCATAAATAATTGACGCCTCATATCTTGAAAACGACAAATATTTTGAAAAGCATTATTGAACAAAAGTTGTTCAGAATGATAATCTAAACAATATGTACATTTCGTTTTTTCCCTATGTGGCCCCGTTAGGGAGCTACAGTTTGGCCCCTAAATATTTCTTGTAGAGATAACTCGAGAACGGTAAAGAATTTCTAAATACTTGTTGAGCAAAAAATGTTTCAAATGACAAGGCCTTTCTTACGATATCAAGCAAAACGGGCTGGCCCTTTAAATTAGGGGTTCAGAAGGGTCCAAATGTTTTTGAGAATATCTCAGAAACTATTAATATTTTATAATAAGTTGTAGAAGCGGAAATGTTCATCTCAACGAGCTTGATCTTATCAAATCAAAAAGTAGGTCATATGTTACGTATTTAGAGATTTTAAGGGCCAAAATCGTAAATATTTGACGCCTCATATCTTTAAAACGACATATTTTTTGAAAAGCATTATTGAACAAAAGTTGTTCAATGTGTCATAACCTATCGATCAATATCAAAAAATGGGTCTGTGGGCCTCATAGCTCGCCTGTAGAGTCGATTTTTGTCGATATCAGTCGATTTCAAAAACTTGTAACTGGTAAATATTTTGTAAGGACATATTGAACAAAAGTTGTTCAGTTTATCGAGATCTATCGATTGATATCAAGAAATAGGCCTATGGTCCTAATGGCTCGCCTGTAGAGTCGATTTTTTGTCGATATCGGTCGATCTCAATAACTTTTTACAGGTAAATATTTTGTAAAGACATATAGAACTAAAGTTGTTGAGTCTATAGAGGGCTAACAAATGACATCAAGAAATAGGCCCGCGGGCCTTATGGCTCGCCTGGAGAGTCGAATTTCAAACGAATTTCACCGCAACTTTGCTTCAGAAGCTTATGATATGAAAAATTGATTATATCTAAAGTGTCTTAAAGTTGGAAACTAAATTGGGACTCATTTGTCTTTTTTTTTTTTTTTAACTCCGAGTGCATCAACAAATCGGACGGAAGACCTACTCGTTGCTCGCAACGAGATCGTGTCTAGTTATTATTATTATTATTATTCTTTTTCTCCAGTACTTTTTTGTCCGGTAGTGTTCTCAGAAACTACAAAAGGGATCGATATGAAACTTTCCAGGATGATAGTATAGCGTTTGTAGATGTGCATAGTGATAGTCATTTTGTCTGCAGGTGCATGCACGCGCGCGCACGTGCATTGCAATTTTGGTACAAAAAATGGAAAATCAGAATATTGAAGGAAGCGATATAAAACCTAAATAGGATGATAGTATATCATTTGTACATATGAAAAATAATAGTTATTTTGCCAGCACGCGCACGCATGCGCGTGCACGCGCATTACAAAATTTGTACGCCAACTTTGGAATCAGTCTAACTTTTTTGTTGTTCATTGAAATGGCTTGAAATTCATATCATAGGTAGATATTGAGACCCTTAACTGATTTACATGGTCAAAATTACCAATTTGCACGCGCATTCACGTGCGCTTCATTTTGATTGGATAATGCTAAAACGTTTGTAACTATCTTATTTATGAAGCGAATGAGATGATATTCACAGCATATGTAGACAATATGTGTATCTATATGTTGGTGTAACAAAAAATGCCAACGCACACGCGCATGCGCGTGCAACGTTTTTTAAATGTTCAATTTTTAAAGGACGATAACATTTTTGTTTTTCATCAAATTCTATTCATATTAGGGGTTTAGATGTATCTTGGTACTCCTTACAAATTGCTGTGGTTAGAATTACTGCTCAGCACGTGCATGCACGTGTGCTGATTTCTGATTGGACGATTTTAAAATCGCTATAACTTCCTTATATTTGGTGGAAACGTTATGAAATTCATACTGTGGGTATATGATACAAATGCCTGTTGAACGACATCAACAAAAATTCGGAATCATACACGCGTGCGCGTGTATGCACGTGCAACGCTTTCTTTCATTTCTTGGTACTGAAATGACCATATTGAACGTACTACATGTAATTAAAGGCTAAAATAAAATGATTTTTTGCTATAGATTCACAAGGACATCACTTTTTAATTGGGGGAGGTTTGGGGAACATCTGTAACGGTCCCCGTTACAATTAGAACTAGTTTTTTTTTAAAATCATTGTTTTTCAACCCCCAGGTTCCAAAACCTTATTTAACAACTTTAGGACACCACCAATCAATATTTAGCTACTTCGTAAATGTAAGAGCTAGGAGTTTTAAGGACCAGGTTTTTGAAGGAAATTGAAAGTTCTAAAACCTAAGAAATTATTGCACATCTACAGGACACCACCACAGTGTATATCATCTTCCAAAATATCAAATTGGTCACTTCTTAAAATACAAGTGGAGTTTGAGGAAGAAGAAAGTGTGAGAGACAGACGGTCGGACCAGGATATTGTCCGAAAGCTAAAGTGAGGGTGTAATAATGAAAGTTATTATTCTTCAGAATAATGTATACAGTCAATTTCATTGGTCGAGAGCTGGTCACATGGAGGGAGACATTTTGTGATATCTCCTTCACGTGCAGGGTGACAACTGTGCTGTCTCTCTTTAGAAGATAAATTTTAATGGCACAAGGGAGAAAGCGATCGTTAATCAATAACTTCAGTCTTAATAGTATGACATCACAAATAACAATTGAGAAGAAAATATTCCCATTCGAATTCAATTTTGCATTTGACTTGATGTTTACGTTTTTGTTTTGAAAATTATGTTTTTGTGTCATTCTGCTGTGACGTCACAATTGAAAGCTTTCACTTAGGGTTTTCCATGAGCGCCAAATCAAATTGCCTCATTAATCATTCATGAGAACAAGCGAGTAGGAATGAATGGACCCACGGGTGATGGAGAGAGGAACGAAGCGTAATCAACCGTGGGTTTCCAATGATGTGTTTTGATTTACATCCAATAAATGTATGACAATCACATTGATTGTAAAACAAAATAGCTATAGTGCATGTAGTTGAGGGTAACATTGGTTTCACCACTCGAAAACTATTGAAAAGTTATAAGAATTGTCTGTGCAGAGAAAAGTTGTTACGAATTTGTTGACATTTTAGATAAAAAAGAAAAAAGAAAAGAAAGAAGTATGGTACAATAGTCGATAAATGTGTGATAGTTTTTTTAAACGTTCAGATTCTTCAGGATAATAAAACTAGTATGGACTGTTTAGCAGAGAAATATCACAAATTATCAGGTTTAGTAGAGTTAAGACCTGATATAATTTGTGACGTCTCCCTGCTAAACAGTCGATAATTGTACACTAATACTGTCCGAAAGCTGAAAATGCGGATGTAATAATGAAAGTTGTCCGAACAATGGTAATTTTTGTTGTTGTTTTTTTGGGACCACCGCAATTCCTGATTTGTAATTGTATTAGTTTACCTGTCAAAGACCACGTCGACCGGTCTGTATGTATTATCGATTGTATCTCGAGATTAAGATATGTGTTTATATAACTGACCTACATGTAAAACACAACTAAAACGATAACACACCCTTTCACGTTATCAACGATACTTACCCACCGCCTTACTTACGTATTGTGCACAGTTCATTTCCACTTTCCTTTTAAATTTCAAGAACCCTCTGATCACGAAGGGATTTCCCGTTTATAAATAGCTACATTACACAGGTTAAAAATAATCGCCGTCCCGATTCCATGAAAGTACGCATGATATTATTTCTAAAAGCGCTCATTAGGCATAGGTCTACATCAAATTAAAGTACGTGGAGTAAATGTATGCAACCTGTTCGAGAAAAGTGTCCAAACCAGTGTTCAACCCCCCCCCCCCCCTCTAAAATTTTCAAACTTAACGTAAATCGTGGTATATTGTTTAGAAAAATGTACAAAACAATGTAAAAAGCAATAATTTCTTCCACTCCCGGAGAAATAAATGACAAAATCTAGTGATATCTTGAATTACTTTATTGGGAGAACTTAATTTTTTCCAAAAACCCTAAAAATTTGCGTCATTTTATTAATTTAATTCACCTCATCAAAAATGATAAAACATTTAGTACAAAAGACTAAATAGGAGATATATTTCAAGCCCTATAAAATCTGTAAAATCCAGGAGCTTCGGGCATTATCCTGTTATTTACCTCGCGAATCAAATAAGTTTGACGTTGTTGACGTTAACGTCAATTTCATCTCTGTACATGTTTACGACCACTATATTACACTTTCTGACTTTAATTTCACAAATTTCGACTACTTTCATTTTGGGTCTGTGAGACTTATATTGATTTATTCCGTACAAAACAATCATAACAAATATAGAGGTGAAGCAAATAACAGGAGTAAATAGCGACGCAAGTTCTTTAAATGTACTCAAAACCTTGGAATTTATTTCCTTCACAACTCTAATTTAAAGGGAGAGCGCAAGAAAGATGATGAAAAATACAAATGAAAGAGTTTCATACTATTAACTTACATTTATTC